>NC_134358.1:388781959-388972135 GCF_048569485.1 Anomaloglossus baeobatrachus
TGGGTGTGCAATGCAGGTAGACGTGCTGCAAATATCTTTGCACTAGTGGGACACTAATGGAAGTCCAACAGCCACTTTTATGATGCCACTAAGTTCACTCAGTGTTTGCTAGTATAATGGCTTAGTAACAATGAGTTTGAGTGTGCAATGCAGGCAGACGTGCTGCAAATATCTTTGCACTACTGGGACAATACATAAGTCCAACAGCCACTTTTATGATGCCACTAAGTTCACTCAGTGTTTTCTAGTATAATGGCTTAGTAACAATGAGTTTGAGTGTGCAATGCAGGCAGACGTGCTGCAAATATCTTTGCACTAGTGGGACACTAATGGAAGTCCAACAGCCACTTTTATGATGCCACTAAGTTCACTCAGTGTTTGCTAGTATAATGGCTTAGTAACAATGAGTTTGAGTGTGCAATGCAGGCAGACGTGCTGCAAATATCTTTGCACTAGTGGGACAAAATAGAAGTCCAACAGCCACGTTTAGGATGCCACTAAGTTCACTCAGTGTTTGCTAGTATAATGGCTTAGTAACAATGAGTTTCATTGTGCAATGCAGGCAGACGTGCTGCAAATATCTTTGCACTAGTAGGACAATACAGAAATCCAACAGCCACGTTTAGGATGGCACTAAGTTCACTCAGTGTTTGCTAGTATAATGGCTTAGTAACAATGAGTTTCATTGTGCAATGCAGGCAGACGTGCTGCAAATATCTTTGCACTAGTGGGACAATACAGAAGTCCAACAGCCACTTTTATGATGCCACTAAGTTCACTCAGTGTTTGCTAGTATAATGGCTTCGTAACAATGAGTTTGAGTGTGCAATGCAGGCAGACGTGCTGCAAATATCTTTGCACTAGTGGGACAATACAGAAGTCCAACAGCCACGTTTAGGATGCCACTAAGTTCACTCAGTGTTTGCTAGTATAATGGCTTAGTAACAATGAGTTTGAGTGTGCAATGCAGGCAGACGTGCTGCAAATATCTTTGCACTAGTGGGACAATACAGAAGTCCAACAGCCACGTTTAGGATGCCACTAAGTTCACTCAGTGTTTGCTAGTATAATGGCTTAGTAACAATGAGTTTGAATGTGCAATGCAGGCAGACGTGCTGCAAATATCTTTGCACTAGTGGGACAATACAGAAGCCCAACAGCCACGTTTAGGATGCCACTAAGTTCACTCAGTGTTTGCTAGTATAATGGCTTAATAACAATTAGTTTGAGTGTGCAATGCAGGCAGACGTGCTGCAAATATCTTTGCATTAGTGGGACAATACAGAAGTCCAACAGCCACTTTTATGATGCCACTAATTTCACTCAGTGATTGCTAGTATAATGGGTTAGTAACAATGAGTTTGAGTGTGCAATGCAGGCAGACGTGCTGCAAATATCTTTGCACTAGTGGGACAATACAGAAGTCCAACAGCCACGTTTAGGATGCCACTAAGTTCACTCAGTGTTTGCTAGTATAATGGCTTAGTAACAATTAGTTTGAGTGTGCAATGCAGGCAGACGTGCTGCAAATATCTTTGCACTAGTGGGGCACTAATGGAAGTCCAACAGCCACTTTTATGATGCCACTAAGTTCACTCAGTGTTTTCTAGTATAATGGCTTAGTAACAATGAGTTTGAGTATGCAATCCAGGCAGACGTGCTGCAAATATTTTTGCACTAGTGGGACAATACAGAAGTATAACAGCCACGTTTAGGATGCCACTAAGTTCACTCAGTGTTTGCAAGTATAATGTCTTAGTAACAATGAGTTTGAGTGTGCAATGCAGGCAGACGTGCTGCAAATATCTGTGTACTAGTGGGACAATACAGAAATCCAACAGCTACGTTTAGGATGCCACTAAATTCACTTAGTGTTTGCTAGTATAATGGCTTAGTAACAATGAGTTTGGGTGTGCAATGCAGGTAGATGTGCTGCAAATATCTTTGCACTAGTGGGACAATACAGAAGTCCAACAGCCACGTTTAGAATGCCACTAAGTTCACTCAGTGTTTGCTAGTATAATGGCTTAGTAACAATAAGTTTCATTGTGCAATGCAGGCATACGTGCTGCAAATATCTTTGCACTAGTGGGACAATACAGAAGTCCAACAGCCACTTTTATGATGCCACTAAGTTCACTCAGTGTTTTCTAGTATAATGGCTTCGTAACAATGAGTTTGAGTGTGCAATGCAGGCAGACGTGCTGCAAATATCTTTGCACTAGTGGGACAATACAGAAGTCCAACAGCCATGTTTAGGATGCCATTAAGTTCACTCAGTGTTTGCTAGTATAATAGCTTAGTAACAATGAGTTTGAGTGTGCAATGCAGGCAGACATGCTGCAAATATCTTTGCACTAGTGGGACAATACAGAAGTCCAACAGCCACGTTTAGGATGCCACTAAGTTCACTCAGTGTTTGCTAGTATAATGGCTTAGTAACAATGAGTTTGAGTGTGCAATGCAGGCAGACGTGCTGCAAATATCTTTGCACTAGTGGGACAATACAGAAGTCCAACAGCCACGTTTAGGATGCCACTAAGTTCACTCAGTGTTTGCTAGTATAATGGCTTAGTAACAATGAGTTTCAGTGTGCAATGCAGGCAGACGTGCTGCAAATATCTTTGCACTAGTGGGACAATACAGAAGTCCAACAGCCACTTTTATGATGCCACTAAGTTCACTCAGTGTTTGCAAGTATAATGGCTTAGTAACAATGAGTTTGAGTGTGCAATGCAGGCAGACGTGCTGCAAATATCTTTGCACTAGTGGGACAATACAGAAATCCAACAGCCACGTTTAGGATGCCACTAAGTTCACTCAGGGTTTGCTAGTATAATGGCTTAGTAACAATGAGTTTGGGTGTGCAATGCAGGTAGACGTGCTGCAAATATCTTTGCACCAGTGGGACACTAATGGAAGTCCAACAGCCACTTTTATGATGCCACTAAGTTCACTCAGTGTTTGCTAGTATAATGGCTTAGTAACAATGAGTTTGAGTGTGCAATGCAGGCAGACGTGCTGCAAATATCTTTGCACTACTGGGACAATACATAAGTCCAACAGCCACTTTTATGATGCCACTAAGTTCACTCAGTGTTTTCTAGTATAATGGCTTAGTAACAATGAGTTTGAGTGTGCAATGCAGGCAGACGTGCTGCAAATATCTTTGCACTAGTGGGACACTAATGGAAGTCCAACAGCCACTTTTATGATGCCACTAAGTTCACTCAGTGTTTGCTAGTATAATGGCTTAGTAACAATGAGTTTGAGTGTGCAATGCAGGCAGACGTGCTGCAAATATCTTTGCACTAGTGGGACAAAATAGAAGTCCAACAGCCACGTTTAGGATGCCACTAAGTTCACTCAGTGTTTGCTAGTATAATGGCTTAGTAACAATGAGTTTCATTGTGCAATGCAGGCAGACGTGCTGCAAATATCTTTGCACTAGTAGGACAATACAGAAATCCAACAGCCACGTTTAGGATGGCACTAAGTTCACTCAGTGTTTGCTAGTATAATGGCTTAGTAACAATGAGTTTCATTGTGCAATGCAGGCAGACGTGCTGCAAATATCTTTGCACTAGTGGGACAATACAGAAGTCCAACAGCCACTTTTATGATGCCACTAAGTTCACTCAGTGTTTGCTAGTATAATGGCTTCGTAACAATGAGTTTGAGTGTGCAATGCAGGCAGACGTGCTGCAAATATCTTTGCACTAGTGGGACAATACAGAAGTCCAACAGCCACGTTTAGGATGCCACTAAGTTCACTCAGTGTTTGCTAGTATAATGGCTTAGTAACAATGAGTTTGAGTGTGCAATGCAGGCAGACGTGCTGCAAATATCTTTGCACTAGTGGGACAATACAGAAGTCCAACAGCCACGTTTAGGATGCCACTAAGTTCACTCAGTGTTTGCTAGTATAATGGCTTAGTAACAATGAGTTTGAGTGTGCAATGCAGGCAGACGTGCTGCAAATATCTTTGCACTAGTGGGACACTAATGGAAGTCCAACAGCCACTTTTATGATGCCATTAAGTTCACTCAGTGTTTGCTAGTATAATGGATTAGTAACAATGAGTTTGAGTGTGCAATGCAGGCAGACGTGCTGCAAATATCTTTGCACTACTGGGACAATACAGAAGTCCAACAGCCATGTTTAGGATGCCACTAAGTTCACTCAGTGTTTGCTAGTATAATGTCTTAGTAACAATGAGTTTGAGTTTGCAATGCAGGCAGACGTGCTGCAAATATCTGTGTACTAGTGGGACAATACAGAAATCCAACAGCCACGTTTAGGATGCCACTAAATTCACTTAGTGTTTGCTAGTATAATGGCTTAGTAACAATGAGTTTGAGTGTGCAATGCAGGCTGACATGCTGCAAATATCTTTGCACAAGTGGGACACTAATGGAAGTTCAACAACCACTTTTATGATGCCACTAAGATCACTCAGTGTTTGCTAGTATAATGGCTTAGTAACAATGAGTTTGAGTGTGCAATGCAGGCAGACGTGCTGCAAATATCTTTGCACTAGTGGGACAAAATAGAAGTCCAACAGCCACGTTTAGGATGCCACTAAGTTCACTCAGTGTTTGCTAGTATAATGGCTTCGTAACAAGGAGTTTGAGTGTGCAATGCAGGCAGACGTGCTGCAAATATCTTTGCACTAGTGGGACAATACAGAAGTCCAACAGCCACGTTTAGGATGCCACTAAGTTCACTCAGTGTTTGCTAGTATAATGGCTTAGTAACAATGAGTTTGAGTGTGCAATGCAGGTAGACGTGCTGCAAATATCTTTGCACTAGTGGGACACTAATGGAAGTCCAACAGCCACGTTTAGGATGGCACTAAGTTCACTCAGTGTTTGCTAGTATAATGGCTTAGTAACAATGAGTTTCATTGTGCAATGCAGGCAGACGTGCTGCAAATATCTTTGCACTAGTGGGACAATACAGAAGTCCAACAGCCATGTTTAGGATGCCATTAAGTTCACTCAGTGTTTGCTAGTATAATAGCTTAGTAACAATGAGTTTGAGTGTGCAATGCAGGCAGACATGCTGCAAATATCTTTGCACTAGTGGGACAATACAGAAGTCCAACAGCCACGTTTAGGATGCCACTAAGTTCACTCAGTGTTTGCTAGTATAATGGCTTAGTAACAATGAGTTTGAGTGTGCAATGCAGGCAGACGTGCTGCAAATATCTTTGCACTAGTGGGACAATACAGAAGTCCAACAGCCACGTTTAGGATGCCACTAAGTTCACTCAGTGTTTGCTAGTATAATGGCTTAGTAACAATGAGTTTGAGTGTGCAATGCAGGTAGACGTGCTGCAAATATCTTTGCACTAGTGGGACACTAATGGAAGTCCAACAGCCACTTTTATGATGCCACTAAGTTCACTCAGTGTTTGCTAGTATAATGGCTTAGTAACAATGAGTTTGAGTGTGCAATGCAGGCAGACGTGCTGCAAATATCTTTGCACTAGTGGGACAATACAGAAGTCCAACAGCCATGTTTAGGATGCCACTAAGTTCACTCAGTGTTTGCTAGTATAATGGCTTAGTAACAATGAGTTTCAGTGTGCAATGCAGGCAGACGTGCTGCAAATATCTTTGCACTAGTGGGACAATACAGAAGTCCAACAGCCACTTTTATGATGCCACTAAGTTCACTCAGTGTTTGCAAGTATAATGGCTTAGTAACAATGAGTTTGAGTGTGCAATGCAGGCAGACGTGCTGCAAATATCTTTGCACTAGTGGGACAATACAGAAATCCAACAGCCACGTTTAGGATGCCACTAAGTTCACTCAGGGTTTGCTAGTATAATGGCTTAGTAACAATGAGTTTGGGTGTGCAATGCAGGTAGACGTGCTGCAAATATCTTTGCACTAGTGGGACACTAATGGAAGTCCAACAGCCACTTTTATGATGCCACTAAGTTCACTCAGTGTTTGCTAGTATAATGGCTTAGTAACAATGAGTTTGAGTGTGCAATGCAGGCAGACGTGCTGCAAATATCTTTGCACTACTGGGACAATACATAAGTCCAACAGCCACTTTTATGATGCCACTAAGTTCACTCAGTGTTTTCTAGTATAATGGCTTAGTAACAATGAGTTTGAGTGTGCAATGCAGGCAGACGTGCTGCAAATATCTTTGCACTAGTGGGACACTAATGGAAGTCCAACAGCCACTTTTATGATGCCACTAAGTTCACTCAGTGTTTGCTAGTATAATGGCTTAGTAACAATGAGTTTGAGTGTGCAATGCAGGCAGACGTGCTGCAAATATCTTTGCACTAGTGGGACAAAATAGAAGTCCAACAGCCACGTTTAGGATGCCACTAAGTTCACTCAGTGTTTGCTAGTATAATGGCTTAGTAACAATGAGTTTCATTGTGCAATGCAGGCAGACGTGCTGCAAATATCTTTGCACTAGTAGGACAATACAGAAATCCAACAGCCACGTTTAGGATGGCACTAAGTTCACTCAGTGTTTGCTAGTATAATGGCTTAGTAACAATGAGTTTCATTGTGCAATGCAGGCAGACGTGCTGCAAATATCTTTGCACTAGTGGGACAATACAGAAGTCCAACAGCCACTTTTATGATGCCACTAAGTTCACTCAGTGTTTGCTAGTATAATGGCTTCGTAACAATGAGTTTGAGTGTGCAATGCAGGCAGACGTGCTGCAAATATCTTTGCACTAGTGGGACAATACAGAAGTCCAACAGCCACGTTTAGGATGCCACTAAGTTCACTCAGTGTTTGCTAGTATAATGGCTTAGTAACAATGAGTTTGAGTGTGCAATGCAGGCAGACGTGCTGCAAATATCTTTGCACTAGTGGGACAATACAGAAGTCCAACAGCCACGTTTAGGATGCCACTAAGTTCACTCAGTGTTTGCTAGTATAATGGCTTAGTAACAATGAGTTTGAGTGTGCAATGCAGGTAGACGTGCTGCAAATATCTTTGCACTAGTGGGACACTAATGGAAGTCCAACAGCCACTTTTATGATGCCATTAAGTTCACTCAGTGTTTGCTAGTATAATGGATTAGTAACAATGAGTTTGAGTGTGCAATGCAGGCAGACGTGCTGCAAATATCTTTGCACTACTGGGACAATACAGAAGTCCAACAGCCATGTTTAGGATGCCACTAAGTTCACTCAGTGTTTGCTAGTATAATGTCTTAGTAACAATGAGTTTGAGTTTGCAATGCAGGCAGACGTGCTGCAAATATCTGTGTACTAGTGGGACAATACAGAAATCCAACAGCCACGTTTAGGATGCCACTAAATTCACTTAGTGTTTGCTAGTATAATGGCTTAGTAACAATGAGTTTGAGTGTGCAATGCAGGCTGACATGCTGCAAATATCTTTGCACAAGTGGGACACTAATGGAAGTTCAACAACCACTTTTATGATGCCACTAAGATCACTCAGTGTTTGCTAGTATAATGGCTTAGTAACAATGAGTTTGAGTGTGCAATGCAGACAGACGTGCTGCAAATATCTTTGCACTAGTGGGACAATACAGAAGTCCAACAGCCACTTTTATGATACCACTAAGTTAACTCAGTGTTTGCTAGTATAATGCCTTAGTAACAATGAGTTTGAGTGTGCAATGCAGGTAGACGTGCTGCAAATATCTTTGCACTAGTGGGACAATACAGAAGTCCAACAGCCACGTTTAGGATGCCACTAAGTTCACTCAGTATTTGCTAGTATAATGGCTTAGTAACAATGAGTTTGAGTGTGCAATGCAGGCAGACGTGCTGCAAATATCTTTGCACTAGTGGGACAATACAGAAGTCCAACAGCCACTTTTATGATACCACTAAGTTCACTCAGTGTTTGCTAGTATAATGCCTTAGTAACAATGAGTTTGAGTGTGCAATGCAGGTAGACGTGCTGCAAATATCTTTGCACTAGTGGGACAATACAGAAGTCCAACAGCCGCGTTTAGGATGCCACTAAGTTCACTCAGTGTTTGCTAGTATAATGGCTTAGTAACAATGAGTTTGAGTGTGCAATGCAGGCAGACGTGCTGTAAATATCTTTGCACTAGTGGGACAATACAGAAGTCCAACAGCCACGTTTAGATTGCCACTAAGTTCACTCAGTGTTTACTAGTATAATGGCTTTGTAACAATGAGTTTGAGTGTGCAATGCTGGCAGACGTCCTGCAAATATCTTTGCATTAGTGGGACAATACAGAAGTCCAACAGCCACTTTTATGATGCCACTAAGTTCACTCAGTGTTTGCTAGTATAATGGCTTCGTAACAATGAGTTTGAGTGTGCAATGCAGGCAGACGTGCTGCAAATATCTTTGCACTAGTGGGACAATACAGAAGTCCAACAGCCACGCTTAGGATGCCACTAAGTTCACTCAGTGTTTGCTAGTATAATGGCTTAGTAACAATGAGTTTGAGTGTGCAATGCAGGCAGACGTGCTGCAAATATCTTTGCACTAGTGGGACAATACAGAAGTCCAACAGCCACGTTTAGGATGCCACTAAGTTCACTCAGTGTTTGCTAGTATAATGGCTTAGTAACAATGAGTTTGAGTGTGCAATGCAGGTAGACGTGCTGCAAATATCTTTGCACTAGTGGGACACTAATGGAAGTCCAACAGCCACTTTTATGATGCCATTAAGTTCACTCAGTGTTTGCTAGTATAATGGATTAATAACAATGAGTTTGAGTGTGCAATGCAGGCAGACGTGCTGCAAATATCTTTGCACTACTGGGACAATACAGAAGTCCAACAGCCATGTTTAGGATGCCACTAAGTTCACTCAGTGTTTGCTAGTATAATGTCTTAGTAACAATGAGTTTGAGTTTGCAATGCAGGCAGACGTGCTGCAAATATCTGTGTACTAGTGGGACAATACAGAAATCCAACAGCCACGTTTAGGATGCCACTAAATTCACTTAGTGTTTGCTAGTATAATGGCTTAGTAACAATGAGTTTGAGTGTGCAATGCAGGCTGACATGCTGCAAATATCTTTGCACAAGTGGGACACTAATGGAAGTTCAACAACCACTTTTATGATGCCACTAAGATCACTCAGTGTTTGCTAGTATAATGGCTTAGTAACAATGAGTTTGAGTGTGCAATGCAGACAGACGTGCTGCAAATATCTTTGCACTAGTGGGACAATACAGAAGTCCAACAGCCACTTTTATGATACCACTAAGTTAACTCAGTGTTTGCTAGTATAATGCCTTAGTAACAATGAGTTTGAGTGTGCAATGCAGGTAGACGTGCTGCAAATATCTTTGCACTAGTGGGACAATACAGAAGTCCAACAGCCACGTTTAGGATGCCACTAAGTTCACTCAGTATTTGCTAGTATAATGGCTTAGTAACAATGAGTTTGAGTGTGCAATGCAGGCAGACGTGCTGCAAATATCTTTGCACTAGTGGGACAATACAGAAGTCCAACAGCCACGTTTAGATTGCCACTAAGTTCACTCAGTGTTTACTAGTATAATGGCTTAGTAACAATGAGTTTGAGTGTGCAATGCTGGCAGACGTGCTGCAAATATCTTTGCATTAGTGGGACAATACAGAAGTCCAACAGCCACTTTTATGATGCCACTAAGTTCACTCAGTGTTTGCTAGTATAATGGGTTAGTAACAATGAGTTTGAGTGTGCAATGCAGGCAGACGTGCTGCAAATATCTTTGCACTAGTGGGACAATACAGAAGTCCAACAGCCACGTTTAGGATGCCACTAAGTTCACTCAGTATTTGCTAGTATAATGGCTTAGTAACAATGAGTTTGAGTGTGCAATGCAGGCAGACGTGCTGCAAATATCTTTGCACTAGTGGGACAATACAGAAGTCCAACAGCCACGTTTAGATTGCCACTAAGTTCACTCAGTGTTTACTAGTATAATGGCTTAGTAACAATGAGTTTGAGTGTGCAATGCTGGCAGACGTGCTGCAAATATCTTTGCATTAGTGGGACAATACAGAAGTCCAACAGCCACTTTTATGATGCCACTAAGTTCACTCAGTGTTTGCTAGTATAATGGGTTAGTAACAATGAGTTTGAGTGTGCAATGCAGGCAGACGTGCTGCAAATATCTTTGCACTAGTGGGACAATACAGAAGTCCAACAGCCACTTTTATGATGCCACTAATTTCATTCAGTGTTTGCTAGTATAATGGCTTAGTAACAATGATTTTGAGTGTGTAATGCAGGCAGACGTGCTGCAAATATAATTGCACTAGTGGGACACTAACATAAGTCCAACAGCCACTTTTATGATGCCACTAAGTTCACTCAGTGTTTTCTAGTATAATGGCTTAGTAACAATGAGTTTGAGTATGCAATCCAGGCAGACGTGCTGCAAATATTTTTGCACTAGTGGGACAATACAGAAGTATAACAGCCACGTTTAGGATGCCACTAAGTTCACTCAGTGTTTGCTAGTATAATGTCTTAGTAACAATGAGTTTGAGTGTGCAATGCAGGCAGACGTGCTGCAAATATCTGTGTACTAGTGGGACAATACAGAAATCCAACAACCACTTTTATGATGCCACTAAGATCACTCAGTGTTTGCTAGTATAATGGCTTAGTAACAATGAGTTTGAGTGTGCAATGCAGGCAGACGTGCTGCAAATATCTTTGCACTAGTGGGACAATACAGAAGTCCAACAGCCACTTTTATGATACCACTAAGTTCACTCAGTGTTTGCTAGTATAATGCCTTAGTAACAATGAGTTTGAGTGTGCAATGCAGGTAGACGTGCTGCAAATATCTTTGCACTAGTGGGACAATACAGAAGTCCAACAGCCACGTTTAGGATGCCACTAAGTTCACTCAGTGTTTGCTAGTATAATGGCTTAGTAACAATGAGTTTGAGTGTGCAATGCAGGCAGACGTGCTGCAAATATCTTTGCACTAGTGGGACACTAATGGAAGTCCAACAGCCACTTTTATGATGCCACTAAGTTAATTCAGTGTTTGCTAGTATAATGGCTTAGTAACAATGAGTTTCATTGTGCAATGCAGGCAGACGTGCTGCAAATATCTTTGCACTAGTGGGACAATACAGAAGTCCAACAGCCACTTTTATGATGCCACTAAGTTCACTCAGTGTTTGCTAGTATAATGGCTTAGTAACAATGAGTTTGAGTGTGCAATGCAGGCAGACGTGCTGCAAATATTTTTGCACTAGTGGGACAATACAGAAGTATAACAGCCACGTTTAGGATGCCACTAAGTTCACTCAGTGTTTGCTAGTATAATGTCTTAGTAACAATGAGTTTGAGTGTGCAATGCAGGCAGACGTGCTGCAAATATCTGTGTACTAGTGGGACAATACAGAAATCCAACAGCCACGTTTAGGATGCCACTAAATTCACTTAGTGTTTGCTAGTATAATGGCTTAGTAACAATGAGTTTGAGTGTGCAATGCAGGCTGACATGCTGCAAATATCTTTGCACTAGTGGGACACTAATGGAAGTTCAACAACCACTTTTATGATGCCACTAAGATCACTCAGTGTTTGCTAGTATAATGGCTTAGTAACAATGAGTTTGAGTGTGCAATGCAGGCAGACGTGCTGCAAATATCTTTGCACTAGTGGGAAAATACAGAAGTCCAACAGCCACTTTTATGATACCACTAAGTTCACTCAGTGTTTGCTAGTATAATGCCTTAGTAACAATGAGTTTGAGTGTGCAATGCAGGTAGACGTGCTGCAAATATCTTTGCACTAGTGGGACAATACAGAAGTCCAACAGCCACGTTTAGATTGCCACTAAGTTCACTCAGTGTTTACTAGTATAATGGCTTTGTAACAATGAGTTTGAGTGTGCAATGCTGGCAGACGTGCTGCAAATATCTTTGCATTAGTGGGACAATACAGAAGTCCAACAGCCACTTTTATGATGCCACTAAGTTCACTCAGTGTTTGCTAGTATAATGGGTTAGTAACAATGAGTTTGAGTGTGCAATGCAGGCAGACGTGCTGCAAATATCTTTGCACTAGTGGGACAATACAGAAGTCCAACAGCCACGTTTAGGATGCCACTAAGTTCACTCAGTGTTTGCTAGTATAATGGCTTAGTAACAATGAGTTTGAGTGTGCAATGCAGGCAGACGTGCTGCAAATATCTTTGCACTAGTGGGACACTAATGGAAGTCCAACAGCCACTTTTATGATGCCACTAAGTTAACTCAGTGTTTGCTAGTATAATGGCTTAATAACAATGAGTTTCATTGTGCAATGCAGGCAGACGTGCTGCAAATATCTTTGCACTAGTGGGACAATACAGAAGTCCAACAGCCACTTTTATGATGCCACTAAGTTCACTCAGTGTTTGCTATTATAATGGCTTAGTAACAATGAGTTTGAGTGTGCAATGCAGGCAGACGTGCTGCAAATATTTTTGCACTAGTGGGACAATACAGAAGTCCAACAGCCACGTTTAGTATGCCACTAAGTTCACTCAGTGTTTGCTAGTATAATGGCTTAGTAACAATGAGTTTGAGTGTGCAATGCAGGCAGACGTGCTGCAAATATCTTTGCACTAGTGGGACAATACAGATGTCCAACAGCCACGTTTATGATGCCACTAAGTTCACTCAGTGTTTGCTAGTATAATGGATTAGTAACAATGAGTTTGAGTGTGCAATGCAGGCAGATGTGCTGCAAATATCTTTGCACTACTGGGACAATACAGAAGTCCAACAGCCACGTTTAGGATGCCACTAAGTTCACTCAGTATTTGCTAGTATAATGGCTTAGTAACAATGAGTTTCAGTGTGCAATGCAGGCAGACGTGCTGCAAATATCTTTGCACTAGTGGGACAATACAGAAGTCCAACAGCCACGTTTAGGATGCCACTAAGTTCACTCACTGTTTGCTAGTATAATGGCTTAGTAACAATGAGTTTGAGTGTGCAATGCAGGCAGACGTGCTGCAAATATCTTTGCACTAGTGGGACAATACAGAAGTCCAACAGCCACTTTTATGATGCCACTAAGTTCACTCAGTGTTTGCTAGTATAATGGCTTAGTAACAATGAGTTTGAGTGTGCAATGCAGGCAGACGTGCTGCAAATATCTTTGCACTATTGGGACACTAATGGAAGTCCAACAGCCACTTTTATGATGCCACTAAGTTCACTCAGTGTTTGCTAGTATAATGGCTTAGTAACAATGAGTTTGAATGTGCAATGCAGGCAGACGTGCTGCAAATATCTTTGCACTAGTGGGAAAACACAGAAGTCCAAAAGCCACTTTTATGATGCCACTAATTTCACTCAGTGATTGCTAGTGTAATAGCTTAGTAACAATGAGTTTGAGTGTGCAATGCAGGTAGACGTGCTGCAAATATCTTTGCACTAGTGGGACAAAACAGAAGTCCAACAGCCACGTTTAGGATGCCACTAAGTTCACTCAGTGTTTGCTAGTATAATGGCTTAGTAACAATGAGTTTGAGTGTGCAATGCAGGCAGACGTGCTGCAAATATCTTTGCACTAGTGGGACAATACAGACGTCCAACAGCCACGTTTAGAATGCCACTAAGTTTACTCAGTGTTTGCTAGTAGAATTGCTTAGTAACAATGAGTTTGAGTGTGCAATGCAGGCAGACGTGCTGCAAATATTTTTGCACTAGTGGGACAATACAGAAGTCCAACAGCCATGTTTAGGATGCCACTAAGTTCACTCAGTGTTTTCTAGTATAATGGCTTAGTAACAATGAGTTTGAGTATGCAATCCAGGCAGACGTGCTGCAAATATTTTTGCACTAGTGGGACAATACAGAAGTATAACAGCCACGTTTAGGATGCCACTAAGTTCACTCAGTGTTTGCTAGTATAATGTCTTAGTAACAATGAGTTTGAGTGTGCAATGCAGGCAGACGTGCTGCAAATATCTGTGTACTAGTGGGACAATACAGAAATCCAACAGCCACGTTTAGGATGCCACTAAATTCACTTAGTGTTTGCTAGTATAATGGCTTAGTAACAATGAGTTTGAGTGTGCAATGCAGGCTGACATGCTGCAAATACCTTTGCACTAGTGGGACACTAATGGAAGTTCAACAACCACTTTTATGATGCCACTAAGATCACTCAGTGTTTGCTAGTATAATGGCTTAGTAACAATGAGTTTGAGTGTGCAATGCAGGCAGACGTGCTGCAAATATCTTTGCACTAGTGGGACAATACAGAAGTCCAACAGCCACTTTTATGATACCACTAAGTTCACTCAGTGTTTGCTAGTATAATGCCTTAGTAACAATGAGTTTGAGTGTGCAATGCAGGTAGACGTGCTGCAAATATCTTTGCACTAGTGGGACAATACAGAAGTCCAACAGCCACGTTTAGGATGCCACTAAGTTCACTCAGTGTTTGCTAGTATAATGGCTTAGTAACAATGAGTTTGAGTGTGCAATGCAGGCAGACGTGCTGCAAATATCTTTGCACTAGTGGGACAATACAGAAGTCCAACAGCCACGTTTAGATTGCCACTAAGTTCACTCAGTGTTTACTAGTATAATGGCTTTGTAACAATGAGTTTGAGTGTGCAATGCTGGCAGACGTGCTGCAAATATCTTTGCATTAGTGGGACAATACAGAAGTCCAACAGCCACTTTTATGATGCCACTAAGTTCACTCAGTGTTTGCTAGTATAATGGGTTAGTAACAATGAGTTTGAGTGTGCAATGCAGGCAGACGTGCTGCAAATATCTTTGCACTAGTGGGACAATACAGAAGTCCAACAGCCACGTTTAGGATGCCACTAAGTTCACTCAGTGTTTGCTAGTATAATGGCTTAGTAACAATGAGTTTGAGTGTGCAATGCAGGCAGACGTGCTGCAAATATCTTTGCACTAGTGGGACACTAATGGAAGTCCAACAGCCACTTTTATGATGCCACTAAGTTAATTCAGTGTTTGCTAGTATAATGGCTTAGTAACAATGAGTTTCATTGTGCAATGCAGGCAGACGTGCTGCAAATATCTTTGCACTAGTGGGACAATACAGAAGTCCAACAGCCACTTTTATGATGCCACTAAGTTCACTCAGTGTTTGCTAGTATAATGGCTTAGTAACAATGAGTTTGAGTGTGCAATGCAGGCAGACGTGCTGCAAATATTTTTGCACTAGTGGGACAATACAGAAGTATAACAGCCACGTTTAGGATGCCACTAAGTTCACTCAGTGTTTGCTAGTATAATGTCTTAGTAACAATGAGTTTGAGTGTGCAATGCAGGCAGACGTGCTGCAAATATCTGTGTACTAGTGGGACAATACAGAAATCCAACAGCCACGTTTAGGATGCCACTAAATTCACTTAGTGTTTGCTAGTATAATGGCTTAGTAACAATGAGTTTGAGTGTGCAATGCAGGCTGACATGCTGCAAATATCTTTGCACTAGTGGGACACTAATGGAAGTTCAACAACCACTTTTATGATGCCACTAAGATCACTCAGTGTTTGCTAGTATAATGGCTTAGTAACAATGAGTTTGAGTGTGCAATGCAGGCAGACGTGCTGCAAATATCTTTGCACTAGTGGGAAAATACAGAAGTCCAACAGCCACTTTTATGATACCACTAAGTTCACTCAGTGTTTGCTAGTATAATGCCTTAGTAACAATGAGTTTGAGTGTGCAATGCAGGTAGACGTGCTGCAAATATCTTTGCACTAGTGGGACAATACAGAAGTCCAACAGCCACGTTTAGATTGCCACTAAGTTCACTCAGTGTTTACTAGTATAATGGCTTTGTAACAATGAGTTTGAGTGTGCAATGCTGGCAGACGTGCTGCAAATATCTTTGCATTAGTGGGACAATACAGAAGTCCAACAGCCACTTTTATGATGCCACTAAGTTCACTCAGTGTTTGCTAGTATAATGGGTTAGTAACAATGAGTTTGAGTGTGCAATGCAGGAAGACGTGCTGCAAATATCTTTGCACTAGTGGGACAATACAGAAGTCCAACAGCCACGTTTAGGATGCCACTAAGTTCACTCAGTGTTTGCTAGTATAATGGCTTAGTAACAATGAGTTTGAGTGTGCAATGCAGGCAGACGTGCTGCAAATATCTTTGCACTAGTGGGACACTAATGGAAGTCCAACAGCCACTTTTATGATGCCACTAAGTTAACTCAGTGTTTGCTAGTATAATGGCTTAATAACAATGAGTTTCATTGTGCAATGCAGGCAGACGTGCTGCAAATATCTTTGCACTAGTGGGACAATACAGAAGTCCAACAGCCACTTTTATGATGCCAATAAGTTCACTCAGTGTTTGCTATTATAATGGCTTAGTAACAATGAGTTTGAGTGTGCAATGCAGGCAGACGTGCTGCAAATATTTTTGCACTAGTGGGACAATACAGAAGTCCAACAGCCATGTTTAGTATGCCACTAAGTTCACTCAGTGTTTGCTAGTATAATGGCTTAGTAACAATGAGTTTGAGTGTGCAATGCAGGCAGACGTGCTGCAAATATCTTTGCACTAGTGGGACAATACAGATGTCCAACAGCCACGTTTATGATGCCACTAAGTTCACTCAGTGTTTGCTAGTATAATGGATTAGTAACAATGAGTTTGAGTGTGCAATGCAGGCAGATGTGCTGCAAATATCTTTGCACTACTGGGACAATACAGAAGTCCAACAGCCACGTTTAGGATGCCACTAAGTTCACTCAGTATTTGCTAGTATAATGGCTTAGTAACAATGAGTTTCAGTGTGCAATGCAGGCAGACGTGCTGCAAATATCTTTGCACTAGTGGGACAATACAGAAGTCCAACAGCCACGTTTAGGATGCCACTAAGTTCACTCACTGTTTGCTAGTATAATGGCTTAGTAACAATGAGTTTGAGTGTGCAATGCAGGCAGACGTGCTGCAAATATCTTTGCACTAGTGGGACAATACAGAAGTCCAACAGCCACTTTTATGATGCCACTAAGTTCACTCAGTGTTTGCTAGTATAATGGCTTAGTAACAATGAGTTTGAGTGTGCAATGCAGGCAGACGTGCTGCAAATATCTTTGCACTATTGGGACACTAATGGAAGTCCAACAGCCACTTTTATGATGCCACTAAGTTCACTCAGTGTTTGCTAGTATAATGGCTTAGTAACAATGAGTTTGAATGTGCAATGCAGGCAGACGTGCTGCAAATATCTTTGCACTAGTGGGAAAACACAGAAGTCCAAAAGCCACTTTTATGATGCCACTAATTTCACTCAGTGATTGCTAGTGTAATAGCTTAGTAACAATGAGTTTGAGTGTGCAATGCAGGTAGACGTGCTGCAAATATCTTTGCACTAGTGGGACAAAACAGAAGTCCAACAGCCACGTTTAGGATGCCACTAAGTTCACTCAGTGTTTGCTAGTATAATGGCTTAGTAACAATGAGTTTGAGTGTGCAATGCAGGCAGACGTGCTGCAAATATCTTTGCACTAGTGGGACAATACAGACGTCCAACAGCCACGTTTAGAATGCCACTAAGTTTACTCAGTGTTTGCTAGTAGAATTGCTTAGTAACAATGAGTTTGAGTGTGCAATGCAGGCAGACGTGCTGCAAATATTTTTGCACTAGTGGGACAATACAGAAGTCCAACAGCCATGTTTAGGATGCCACTAAGTTCACTCAGTGTTTGCTAGTATAATTGCTTAGTAACAATGAGTTTGAGTGTGCAATGCAGGTAGACGTGCTGCAAATATCTTTGCACTAGTGGGACAATACAGAAGTCCAACAGCCACGTTTAGGATGCCACTAAGTTCACTCAGTGTTTGCTAGTATAATGGCTTAGTAACAATGAGTTTGAGTGTGCAATGCAGGCAGATGTGCTGCAAATATCTTTGCACTACTGGGACAATACAGAAGTCCAACAGCCACGTTTAGGATGCCACTAAGTTCACTCAGTGTTTGCTAGTATAATGGCTTAGTAACAATGAGTTTCAGTGTGCAATGCAGGCAGACGTGCTGCAAATATCTTTGCACTAGTGGGACAATACAGAAGTCCAACAGCCACGTTTAGGATGCCACTCAGTTCACTCACTGTTTGCTAGTATAATGGCTTAGTAACAATGAGTTTGAGTGTGCAATGCAGGCAGACGTGCTGCAAATATCTTTGCACTAGTGGGACAATACAGAAGTCTAACAGCCACTTTTATGATGCCACTAAGTTCACTCAGTGTTTGCTAGTATAATGGCTTATTAACAATGAGTTTGAGTGTGCAATGCAGGCAGACGTGCTGCAAATATCTTTGCACTAGTGGGACAATACAGAAGTCCAACAGCCACTTTTATGATGCCACTAATTTCATTCAGTGTTTGCTAGTATAATGGCTTAGTAACAATGATTTTGAGTGTGTAATGCAGGCAGACGTGCTGCAAATATAATTGCACTAGTGGGACACTAACATAAGTCCAACAGCCACTTTTATGATGCCACTAAGTTCACTCAGTGTTTTCTAGTATAATGGCTTAGTAACAATGAGTTTGAGTATGCAATCCAGGCAGACGTGCTGCAAATATTTTTGCACTAGTGGGACAATACAGAAGTATAACAGCCACGTTTAGGATGCCACTAAGTTCACTCAGTGTTTGCTAGTATAATGTCTTAGTAACAATGAGTTTGAGTGTGCAATGCAGGCAGACGTGCTGCAAATATCTGTGTACTAGTGGGACAATACAGAAATCCAACAGCCACGTTTAGGATGCCACTAAATTCACTTAGTGTTTGCTAGTATAATGGCTTAGTAACAATGAGTTTGAGTGTGCAATGCAGGCTGACATGCTGCAAATACCTTTGCACTAGTGGGACACTAATGGAAGTTCAACAACCACTTTTATGATGCCACTAAGATCACTCAGTGTTTGCTAGTATAATGGCTTAGTAACAATGAGTTTGAGTGTGCAATGCAGGCAGACGTGCTGCAAATATCTTTGCACTAGTGGGACAATACAGAAGTCCAACAGCCACTTTTATGATACCACTAAGTTCACTCAGTGTTTGCTAGTATAATGCCTTAGTAACAATGAGTTTGGGTGTGCAATGCAGGTAGACGTGCTGCAAATATCTTTGCACTAGTGGGACAATACAGAAGTCCAACAGCCACGTTTAGGATGCCACTAAGTTCACTCAGTGTTTGCTAGTATAATGGCTTAGTAACAATGAGTTTGAGTGTGCAATGCAGGCAGACGTGCTGCAAATATCTTTGCACTAGTGGGACAATACAGAAGTCCAACAGCCACGTTTAGATTGCCACTAAGTTCACTCAGTGTTTACTAGTATAATGGCTTTGTAACAATGAGTTTGAGTGTGCAATGCTGGCAGACGTGCTGCAAATATCTTTGCATTAGTGGGACAATACAGAAGTCCAACAGCCACTTTTATGATGCCACTAAGTTCACTCAGTGTTTGCTAGTATAATGGGTTAGTAACAATGAGTTTGAGTGTGCAATGCAGGCAGACGTGCTGCAAATATCTTTGCACTAGTGGGACAATACAGAAGTCCAACAGCCACGTTTAGGATGCCACTAAGTTCACTCAGTGTTTGCTAATATAATGGCTTAGTAACAATGAGTTTGAGTGTGCAATGCAGGCAGACGTGCTGCAAATATCTTTGCACTAGTGGGACACTAATGGAAGTCCAACAGCCACTTTTATGATGCCACTAAGTTAATTCAGTGTTTGCTAGTATAATGGCTTAGTAACAATGAGTTTCATTGTGCAATGCAGGCAGACGTGCTGCAAATATCTTTGCACTAGTGGGACAATACAGAAGTCCAACAGCCACTTTTATGATGCCACTAAGTTCACTCAGTGTTTGCTAGTATAATGGCTTAGTAACAATGAGTTTGAGTGTGCAATGCAGGCAGACGTGCTGCAAATATTTTTGCACTAGTGGGACAATACAGAAGTATAACAGCCACGTTTAGGATGCCACTAAGTTCACTCAGTGTTTGCTAGTATAATGTCTTAGTAACAATGAGTTTGAGTGTGCAATGCAGGCAGACGTGCTGCAAATATCTGTGTACTAGTGGGACAATACAGAAATCCAACAGCCACGTTTAGGATGCCACTAAATTCACTTAGTGTTTGCTAGTATAATGGCTTAGTAACAATGAGTTTGAGTGTGCAATGCAGGCTGACATGCTGCAAATATCTTTGCACTAGTGGGACACTAATGGAAGTTCAACAACCACTTTTATGATGCCACTAAGATCACTCAGTGTTTGCTAGTATAATGGCTTAGTAACAATGAGTTTGAGTGTGCAATGCAGGCAGACGTGCTGCAAATATCTTTGCACTAGTGGGAAAATACAGAAGTCCAACAGCCACTTTTATGATACCACTAAGTTCACTCAGTGTTTGCTAGTATAATGCCTTAGTAACAATGAGTTTGAGTGTGCAATGCAGGTAGACGTGCTGCAAATATCTTTGCACCAGTGGGACAATACAGAAGTCCAACAGCCACGTTTAGATTGCCACTAAGTTCACTCAGTGTTTACTAGTATAATGGCTTTGTAACAATGAGTTTGAGTGTGCAATGCTGGCAGACGTGCTGCAAATATCTTTGCATTAGTGGGACAATACAGAAGTCCAACAGCCACTTTTATGATGCCACTAAGTTCACTCAGTGTTTGCTAGTATAATGGGTTAGTAACAATGAGTTTGAGTGTGCAATGCAGGCAGACGTGCTGCAAATATCTTTGCACTAGTGGGACAATACAGAAGTCCAACAGCCACGTTTAGGATGCCACTAAGTTCACTCAGTGTTTGCTAGTATAATGGCTTAGTAACAATGAGTTTGAGTGTGCAATGCAGGCAGACGTGCTGCAAATATCTTTGCACTAGTGGGACACTAATGGAAGTCCAACAGCCACTTTTATGATGCCACTAAGTTAACTCAGTGTTTGCTAGTATAATGGCTTAATAACAATGAGTTTCATTGTGCAATGCAGGCAGACGTGCTGCAAATATCTTTGCACTAGTGGGACAATACAGAAGTCCAACAGCCACTTTTATGATGCCACTAAGTTCACTCAGTGATTGCTATTATAATGGCTTAGTAACAATGAGTTTGAGTGTGCAATGCAGGCAGACGTGCTGCAAATATTTTTGCACTAGTGGGACAATACAGAAGTCCAACAGCCATGTTTAGTATGCCACTAAGTTCACTCAGTGTTTGCTAGTATAATGGCTTAGTAACAATGAGTTTGAGTGTGCAATGCAGGCAGACGTGCTGCAAATATCTTTGCACTAGTGGGACAATACAGATGTCCAACAGCCACGTTTATGATGCCACTAAGTTCACTCAGTGTTTGCTAGTATAATGGATTAGTAACAATGAGTTTGAGTGTGCAATGCAGGCAGATGTGCTGCAAATATCTTTGCACTACTGGGACAATACAGAAGTCCAACAGCCACGTTTAGGATGCCACTAAGTTCACTCAGTGTTTGCTAGTATAATGGCTTAGTAACAATGAGTTTCAGTGTGCAATGCAGGCAGACGTGCTGCAAATATCTTTGCACTAGTGGGACAATACAGAAGTCCAACAGCCACGTTTAGGATGCCACTAAGTTCACTCACTGTTTGCTAGTATAATGGCTTAGTAACAATGAGTTTGAGTGTGCAATGCAGGCAGACGTGCTGCAAATATCTTTGCACTAGTGGGACAATACAGAAGTCCAACAGCCACTTTTATGATGCCACTAAGTTCACTCAGTGTTTGCTAGTATAATGGCTTAGTAACAATGAGTTTGAGTGTGCAATGCAGGCAGACGTGCTGCAAATATCTTTGCACTATTGGGACACTAATGGAAGTCCAACAGCCACTTTTATGATGCCACTAAGTTCACTCAGTGTTTGCTAGTATAATGGCTTAGTAACAATGAGTTTGAATGTGAAATGCAGGCAGACGTGCTGCAAATATCTTTGCACTAGTGGGAAAACACAGAAGTCCAAAAGCCACTTTTATGATGCCACTAAGTTCACTCAGTGATTGCTAGTGTAATAGCTTAGTAACAATGAGTTTGAGTGTGCAATGCAGGTAGACGTGCTGCAAATATCTTTGCACTAGTGGGACAAAACAGAAGTCCAACAGCCACGTTTAGGATGCCACTAAGTTCACTCAGTGTTTGCTAGTATAATGGCTTAGTAACAATGAGTTTGAGTGTGCAATGCAGGCAGACGTGCTGCAAATATCTTTGCACTAGTGGGACAATACAGACGTCCAACAGCCACGTTTAGAATGCCACTAAGTTTACTCAGTGTTTGCTAGTAGAATTGCTTAGTAACAATGAGTTTGAGTGTGCAATGCAGGCAGACGTGCTGCAAATATTTTTGCACTAGTGGGACAATACAGAAGTCCAACAGCCATGTTTAGGATGCCACTAAGTTCACTCAGTGTTTGCTAGTATAATTGCTTAGTAACAATGAGTTTGAGTGTGCAATGCAGGTAGACGTGCTGCAAATATCTTTGCACTAGTGGGACAATACAGAAGTCCAACAGCCACGTTTAGGATGCCACTAAGTTCACTCTGTGTTTGCTAGTATAATTGCTTAGTAACAATGAGTTTGAGTGTGCAATGCAGGTAGACGTGCTGCAAATATCTTTGCACTAGTGGGACAATAAAGAAGTCCAACAGCCACGTTTAGGATGCCACTAAGTTCACTCAGTGTTTGCTAGTATAATGGCTTAGTAACAATGAGTTTGAGTGTGCAATGCAGGCAGATGTGCTGCAAATATCTTTGCACTACTGGGACAATACAGAAGTCCAACAGCCACGTTTAGGATGCCACTAAGTTCACTCAGTGTTTGCTAGTATAATGGCTTAGTAACAATGAGTTTCAGTGTGCAATGCAGGCAGACGTGCTGCAAATATCTTTGCACTAGTGGGACAATACAGAAGTCCAACAGCCACGTTTAGGATGCCACTCAGTTCACTCACTGTTTGCTAGTATAATGGCTTAGTAACAATGAGTTTGAGTGTGCAATGCAGGCAGACGTGCTGCAAATATCTTTGCACTAGTGGGACAATACAGAAGTCTAACAGCCACTTTTATGATGCCACTAAGTTCACTCAGTGTTTGCTAGTATAATGGCTTAGTAACAATGAGTTTGAGTGTGCAATGCAGGCAGACGTGCTGCAAATATCTTTGCACTAGTGGGACAATACAGAAGTCCAACAGCCACGTTTAGGATGCCACTAAGTTCACTCAGTGTTTGCTAGTATAATGGCTTAGTAACAATGAGTTTGGGTGTGCAATGCAGGTAGATGTGCTGCAAATATCTTTGCACTAGTGGGACAATACAGAAGTCCAACAGCCACGTTTAGGATGCCACTAAGTTCAATCAGTGTTTGCTAGTATAATGGCTTAGTAACAATGAGTTTCATTGTGCAATGCAGGCAGACGTGCTGCAAATATCTTTGCACTAGTAAGACAATACAGAAATCCAACAGCCACGTTTTCGATGGCACTAAGTTCACTCAGTGTTTGCTAGTATAATGGCTTAGTAACAATGAGTTTCATTGTGCAATGCAGGCAGACGTGCTGCAAATATCTTTGCACTAGTGGGACAATACAGAAGTCCAACAGCCATGTTTAGGATGCCACTAATTTCACTCAGTGTTTGCTAGTATAATGGCTTAGTAACAATGATTTTGAGTGTGCAATGCAGGCAGACGTGCTGCAAATATCTTTGCACTAGTGGGACAATACAGAAGTCCAACAGCCACGTTTAGGATGCCACTAAGTTCACTCAGTGTTTGCTAGTATAATGGCTTAGTAACAATGAGTTTGAGTGTGCAATGCAGGCAGACGTGCTGCAAATATCTTTGCACTACTGGGACAATACAGAAGTCCAACAGCCACGTTTAGGATGCCACTAAGTTCACTCAGTGTTTGCTAGTATAATGGCTTAGTAACAATGAGTTTGAGTGTGCAATGCAGGTAGACGTGCTGCAAATATCTTTGCACTAGTGGGACAATACAGAAGTCCAACAGCCACGTTTAGGATGCCACTAAGTTCACTCAGTGTTTGCTAGTATAATGGTTTAGTAACAATGAGTTTGAGTGTGCAATGCAGGTAGACGTGCTGCAAATATCTTTGCACTAGTGGGACAATACAGAAGTCCAACAGCCACGTTTAGGATGCCACTAAGTTCACTCAGTGTTTGCTAGTATAATGGCTTAGTAACAATTAGTTTGAGTGTGCAATGCAGGCAGACGTGCTGCAAATATCTTTGCACTACTGGGACAATACAGAAGTCCAACAGCCATGTTTAGGATGCCACTAAGTTCACTCAGTGTTTGCTAGTATAATGGCTTAGTAACAATGAGTTTGAGTGTGCAATGCAGGCAGACGTGCTGCAAATATCTTTGCACTAGTGGGACAATACAGAAGTCCAACAGCCACGTTTAGGATGCCACTAAGTTCACTCAGTGTTTGCTAGTATAATGGCTTAGTAACAATGAGTTTGAGTGTGCAATGCAGGCAGACGTGCTGCAAATATCTTTGCACTAGTGGGACAATACAGACGTCCAACAGCCACGTTTAGGATGCCACTAAGTTCACTCAGTGTTTGCTAGTATAATTGCTTAGTAACAATGAGTTTGAGTGTGCAATGCAGGCAGACGTGCTGCAAATATCTTTGCACTAGTGGGACAATACAGAAGTCCAACAGCCACGTTTAGGATGCCACTAAGTTCACTCAGTGTTTGCTAGTATAATGGCTTAGTAACAATGAGTTTGAGTGTGCAATGCAGGTAGACGTGCTGCAAATATCTTTGCACTAGTGGGACAATACAGACGTCCAACAGCCACGTTTAGGATGCCACTAAGTTCACTCAGTGTTTGCTAGTATAATGGCTTGGAAACAATGAGTTTGAGTGTGGAATGCAGGCAGACATGCTGCAAATATCTTTGCACTAGTGGGACAATACAGAAGTCCAACAGCCACGTTTAGGATGCCACTAAGTTCACTCAGTGTTTGCTAGTATAATGGCTTAGTAACAATGAGTTTGAGTGTGCAATGCAGGTAGACGTGCTGCAAATATCTTTGCACTAGTGGGACAATACAGAAGTCCAACAGCCACGTTTAGGATGCCACTAAGTTCACTCAGTGTTTGCTAGTATAAAGGCTTAGTAACAATGAGTTTGAGTGTGCAATGCAGGCAGACGTGCTGCAAATATCTTTGCACTAGTGGGACACTAATGGAAGTCCAACAGCCACTTTTATGATGCCACTAAGTTGACTCAGTGTTTGCTAGTATAATGGCTTAGTAACAATGAGTTTGAGTGTGCAATGCAGGCAGACGTGCTGCAAATATCTTTGCACTAGTGGGACAATACATAAATCCAACAGCCACTTTTATGATGCCACTAAGTTCACTCAGTTTTTGCTAGTATAATGGCTTAGTAACAATGAGTTTGAGTGTGCAATGCAGGCAGACGTGCTGCAAATATCTTTGCACTAGTGGGACAATACAGAAGTCCAACAGCCACGTTTAGGATGCCACTAAGTTCACTCAGTGTTTGCTAGTATAATGGCTTAGTAACAATGAGTTTGGGTGTGCAATGCAGGTAGATGTGCTGCAAATATCTTTGCACTAGTGGGACAATACAGAAGTCCAACAGCCACGTTTAGGATGCCACTAAGTTCACTCAGTGTTTGCTAGTATAATGGCTTAGTAACAATGAGTTTCATTGTGCAATGCAGGCAGACGTGCTGCAAATATCTTTGCACTAGTGGGACAATACAGAAGTCCAACAGCCACGTTTAGGATGCCACTAAGTTCACTCAGTGTTTGCTAGTATAAAGGCTTAGTAACAATGAGTTTGAGTGTGCAATGCAGGCAGACGTGCTGCAAATATCTTTGCACTAGTGGGACACTAATGGAAGTCCAACAGCCACTTTTATGATGCCACTAAGTTCACTCAGTGTTTGCTAGTATAATGGCTTAGTAACAATGAGTTTGAGTGTGCAATGCAGGCAGACGTGCTGCAAATATCTTTGCACTAGTGGGACAATACAGAAGTCCAACAGCCATGTTTAGGATGCCACTAAGTTCACTCAGTGTTTGCTAGTATAATGGCTTGGTAACAATGAGTTTTAGTGTGCAATGCAGGCAGACGTGCTGCAAATATCTTTGCACTAGTGGGACAATACAGAAGTCCAACAGCCACGTTTAGGATGCCACTAAGTTCACTCAGTGTTTGCTAGTATAATGGCTTAGTAACAATGAGTTTTAGTGTGCAATGCAGGCAGACGTGCTGCAAATATCTTTGCACTACTGGGACAATACAGAAGTCCAACAGCCACGTTTAGGATGCCACTAAGTTCACTCAGTGTTTGCTAGTATAATGGCTTAGTAACAATGAGTTTGAGTGTGCAATGCAGGTAGACGTGCTGCAAATATCTTTGCACTAGTGGGACAATACAGAAGTCCAACAGCCACGTTTAGGATGCCACTAAGTTCACTCAGTGTTTGCTAGTATAACGGCTTAGTAACATTAGTAACAATTAGTTTGAGTGTGCAATGCAGGCAGACGTGCTGCAAATATCTTTGCACTACTGGGACAATACAGAAGTCCAACAGCCATGTTTAGGATGCCACTAAGTTCACTCAGTGTTTGCTAGTATAAAGGCTTAGTAACAATGAGTTTGAGTGTGCAATGCAGGCAGACGTGCTGCAAATATCTTTGCACTAGTGGGACACTAATGGAAGTCCAACAGCCACTTTTATGATGCCACTAGGTTCACTCAGTGTTTGCTAGTATAATGGCTTAGTAACAATGAGTTTGAGTGTGCAATGCAGGCAGACGTGCTGCAAATATCTTTGCACTAGTGGGACAATACATAAGTCCAACAGCCACTTTTATGATGCCACTAAGTTCACTCAGTTTTTGCTAGTATAATGGCTTAGTAACAATGAGTTTGAGTGTGCAATGCAGGCAGACGTGCTGCAAATATCTTTGCACTAGTGGGACAATACAGAAGTCCAACAGCCACGTTTAGGATGCCACTAAGTTCACTCAGTGTTTGCTAGTATAATGGTTTAGTAACAATGAGTTTGAGTGTGCAATGCAGGTAGACGTGCTGCAAATATCTTTGCACTAGTGGGACAATACAGAAGTCCAACAGCCACGTTTAGGATGCCACTAAGTTCACTCAGTGTTTGCTAGTATAATGGCTTAGTAACAATTAGTCTGAGTGTGCAATGCAGGCAGACGTGCTGCAAATATCTTTGCACTACTGGGACAATACAGAAGTCCAACAGCCACGTTTAGGATGCCACTAAGTTCACTCAGTGTTTGCTAGTATAATGGCTTAGTAACAATGAGTTTGAGTGTGCAATGCAGGTAGACGTGCTGCAAATATCTTTGCACTAGTGGGACAATACAGAAGTCCAACAGCCATGTTTAGGATGCCACTAAGTTCACTCAGTATTTGCTAGTATAATGGCTTAGTAACAATGAGTTTGAGTGTGCAATGCAGGTAGACGTGCTGCAAATATCTTTGCACTAGTGGGACAATACAGAAGTCCAACAGCCACGTTTAGGATGCCACTAAGTTCACTCAGTGCTTGCTAGTATATTGGCTTAGTAACATTAGTAACAATTAGTTTGAGTGTGCAATGCAGGCAGACGTGCTGCAAATATCTTTGCACTACTGGGACAATACAGAAGTCCAACAGCCATGTTTAGGATGCCACTAAGTTCACTCAGTGTTTGCTAGTATAATGGCTTAGTAACAATGAGTTTGAGTGCGCAATGCAGGCAGACGTGCTGCAAATATCTTTGCACTAGTGGGACAATACAGAAGTCCAACAGCCACGTTTAGGATGCCACTAAGTTCACTCAGTGTTTGCTAGTATAATGGTTTAGTAACAATGAGTTTGAGTGTGCAATGCAGGTAGACGTGCTGCAAATATCTTTGCACTAGTGGGACAATACAGAAGTCCAACAGCCACGTTTAGGATGCCACTAAGTTCACTCAGTGTTTGCTAGTATAATGGCTTAGTAACAATTAGTCTGAGTGTGCAATGCAGGCAGACGTGCTGCAAATATCTTTGCACTACTGGGACAATACAGAAGTCCAACAGCCACGTTTAGGATGCCACTAAGTTCACTCAGTGTTTGCTAGTATAATGGCTTAGTAACAATGAGTTTGAGTGTGCAATGCAGGTAGACGTGCTGCAAATATCTTTGCACTAGTGGGACAATACAGAAGTCCAACAGCCATGTTTAGGATGCCACTAAGTTCACTCAGTATTTGCTTGTATAATGGCTTAGTAACAATGAGTTTGAGTGTGCAATGCAGGTAGACGTGCTGCAAATATCTTTGCACTAGTGGGACAATACAGAAGTCCAACAGCCACGTTTAGGATGCCACTAAGTTCACTCAGTGCTTGCTAGTATATTGGCTTAGTAACATTAGTAACAATTAGTTTGAGTGTGCAATGCAGGCAGACGTGCTGCAAATATCTTTGCACTACTGGGACAATACAGAAGTCCAACAGCCAGGTTTAGGATGCCACTAAGTTCACTCAGTGTTTGCTAGTATAATGGCTTAGTAACAATGAGTTTGAGTGCGCAATGCAGGCAGACGTGCTGCAAATATCTTTGCACTAGTGGGACAATACAGAAGTCCAACAGCCACGTTTAGGATGCCACTAAGTTCACTCAGTGTTTGCTAGTATAAAGGCTTAGTAACAATGAGTTTGAGTGTGCAATGCAGGCAGACGTGCTGCAAATATCTTTGCACTAGTGGGACAATACATAAGTCCAACAGCCACTTTTATGATGCCACTAAGTTCACTCAGTTTTTGCTAATATAATGGCTTAGTACCAATGAGTTTGAGTGTGCAATGCAGGCAGACGTGCTGCAAATATCTTTGCACTAGTGGGACAATACAGAAGTCCAACAGCCACGTTTAGGATGCCACTAAGTTCACTCAGTGTTTGCTAGTATAATGGTTTAGTAACAATGAGTTTGAGTGTGCAATGCAGGTAGACGTGCTGCAAATATCTTTGCACTAGTGGGACAATACAGAAGTCCAACAGCCACGTTTAGGATGCCACTAAGTTCACTCAGTGTTTGCTAGTATAATGGCTTAGTAACAATTAGTCTGAGTGTGCAATGCAGGCAGACGTGCTGCAAATATCTTTGCACTACTGGGACAATACAGAAGTCCAACAGCCACGTTTAGGATGCCACTAAGTTCACTCAGTGTTTGCTAGTATAATGGCTTAGTAACAATGAGTTTGAGTGTGCAATGCAGGTAGACGTGCTGCAAATATCTTTGCACTAGTGGGACAATACAGAAGTCCAACAGCCATGTTTAGGATGCCACTAAGTTCACTCAGTATTTGCTAGTATAATGGCTTAGTAACAATGAGTTTGAGTGTGCAATGCAGGTAGACGTGCTGCAAATATCTTTGCACTAGTGGGACAATACAGAAGTCCAACAGCCACGTTTAGGATGCCACTAAGTTCACTCAGTGCTTGCTAGTATATTGGCTTAGTAACATTAGTAACAATTAGTTTGAGTGTGCAATGCAGGCAGACGTGCTGCAAATATCTTTGCACTACTGGGACAATACAGAAGTCCAACAGCCATGTTTAGGATGCCACTAAGTTCACTCAGTGTTTGCTAGTATAATGGCTTAGTAACAATGAGTTTGAGTGCGCAATGCAGGCAGACGTGCTGCAAATATCTTTGCACTAGTGGGACAATACAGAAGTCCAACAGCCACGTTTAGGATGCCACTAAGTTCTCTCAGTGTTTGCTAGTATAAAGGCTTAGTAACAATGAGTTTGAGTGTGCAATGCAGGCAGACGTGCTGCAAATATCTTTGCACTAGTGGGACACTAATGGAAGTCCAACAGCCACTTTTATGATGCCACTAAGTTCACTCAGTGTTTGCTAGTATAATGGCTTAGTAACAATGAGTTTGAGTGTGCAATGCAGGCAGACGTGCTGCAAATATCTTTGCACTAGTGGGACAATACATAAGTCCAGCAGCCACTTTTATGATGCCACTAAGTTCACTCAGTTTTTGCTAGTATAATGGCTTAGTAACAATGAGTTTGAGTGTGCAATGCAGGCAGACGTGCTGCAAATATCTTTGCACTAGTGGGACAATACAGAAGTCCAACAGCCACGTTTAGGATGCCACTAAGTTCACTCAGTGTTTGCTAGTATAATGGCTTAGTAACAATGAGTTTGGGTGTGCAATGCAGGTAGATGTGCTGCAAATATCTTTGCACTAGTGGGACAATACAGAAGTCCAACAGCCACGTTTAGGATGCCACTAAGTTCACTCAGTGTTTGCTAGTATAATGGCTTAGTAACAATGAGTTTCATTGTGCAATGCAGGCAGACGTGCTGCAAATATCTTTGCACTAGTGGGACAATACAGAAATCCAACAGCCACGTTTAGGATGCCACTAAGTTCACTCAGTGTTTGCTAGTATAATGGTTTAGTAACAATGAGTTTGAGTGTGCAATGCAGGTAGACGTGCTGCAAATATCTTTGCACTAGTGGGACAATACAGAAGTCCAACAGCCACGTTTAGGATGCCACTAAGTTCACTCAGTGTTTGCTAGTATAATGGCTTAGTAACAATTAGTCTGAGTGTGCAATGCAGGCAGACGTGCTGCAAATATCTTTGCACTACTGGGACAATACAGAAGTCCAACAGCCACTTTTATGATGCCACTAAGTTCACTCAGTGTTTGCTAGTATAATGGCTTAGTAACAATGAGTTTGAGTGTGCAATGCAGGCAGACGTGCTGAAAATATCTTTGCACTAGTGGGACAATACAGAAGTCCAACAGCCATGTTTAGGATGCCACTAAGTTCACTCAGTGTTTGCTAGTATAATGGCTTGGTAACAATGAGTTTTAGTGTGCAATGCAGGCAGACGTGCTGCAAATATCTTTGCACTAGTGGGACAATACAGAAGTCCAACAGCCACGTTTAGGATGCCACTAAGTTCACTCAGTGTTTGCTAGTATAATGGCTTAGTAACAATGAGTTTGAGTGTGCAATGCAGGCAGACGTGCTGCAAATATCTTTGCACTACTGGGACAATACAGAAGTCCAACAGCCACGTTTAGGATGCCACTAAGTTCACTCAGTGTTTGCTAGTATAATGGCTTAGTAACAATGAGTTTGAGTGTGCAATGCAGGTATACGTGCTGCAAATATCTTTGCACTAGTGGGACAATACAGAAGTCCAACAGCCACGTTTAGGATGCCACTAAGTTCACTCAGTGTTTGCTAGTATAACGGTTTAGTAACAATGAGTTTGAGTGTGCAATGCAGGTAGACGTGCTGCAAATATCTTTGCACTAGTGGGACAATACAGAAGTCCAACAGCCACGTTTAGGATGCCACTAAGTTCACTCAGTGTTTGCTAGTATAATGGCTTAGTAACAATGAGTTTGAGTGTGCAATGCAGGTAGACGTGCTGCAAATATCTTTGCACTAGTGGGACAATACAGAAGTCCAACAGCCATGTTTAGGATGCCACTAAGTTCACTCAGTATTTGCTAGTATAATGGCTTAGTAACAATGAGTTTAAGTGTGCAATGCAGGTAGACGTGCTGCAAATATCTTTGCACTAGTGGGACAATACAGAAGTCCAACAGCCACGTTTAGGATGCCACTAAGTTCACTCAGTGTTTGCTAGTATAACGGCTTAGTAACATTAGTAACAATTAGTTTGAGTGTGCAATGCAGGCAGACGTGCTGCAAATATCTTTGCACTACTGGGACAATACAGAAGTCCAACAGCCATGTTTAGGATGCCACTAAGTTCACTCAGTGTTTGCTAGTATAATGGCTTAGTAACAATGAGTTTGAGTGCGCAATGCAGGCAGACGTGCTGCAAATATCTTTGCACTAGTGGGACAATACAGAAGTCCAACAGCCACGTTTAGGATGCCACTAAGTTCACTCAGTGTTTGCTAGTATAATGGCTTAGTAACAATGAGTTTGAGTGTGCAATGCAGGCAGATGTGCTGCAAATATCTTTGCACAACTGGGACAATACAGAAGTCCAACAGCCACGTTTAGGATGCCACTAAGTTCACTCAGTGTTTGCTAGTATAATGGCTTAGTAACAATGAGTTTGAGTGTGCAATGCAGGTAGACGTGCTGCAAATATCTTTGCACTAGTGGGACAATACATAAGTCCAACAGCCACGTTTAGGATGCCACTAAGTTCACTCATTGTTTGCTAGTATAATGGCTTAGAAACAATGAGTTTGAGTGTGCAATGCAGGCAGACATGCTGCAAATATCTTTGCACTAGTGGGACAATACAGAAGTCCAACAGCCATGTTTAGGATGCCACTAAGTTCACTCAGTGTTTGCTAGTATAATTGCTTAGTAACAATGAGTTTGAGTGTGCAATGCAGGTAGACGTCCTGCAAATATCTTTGCACTAGTGGGACAATACAGAAGTCCAACAGCCACGTTTAGGATGCCACTAAGTTCACTCAGTGTTTGCTAGTATAATGGCTTAGTAACAATGAGTTTGAGTGTGCAATGTAGGTAGACGTGCTGCAAATATCTTTGCACTAATGGGACAATACAGAAGTCCAACAGCCATGTTTAGGATACCACTAAGTTCACTCAGTGTTTGCTAGTATAATTGCTTAGTAACAATGAGTTTGAGTGTGCAATGCAGGCAGACGTGCTGCAAATATCTTTGCACTAGTGGGACAATACAGAAGTCCAACAGCCACGTTTAGGATGCCACTAAGTTCACTCAGTGTTTGCTAGTATAATGTCTTAGTAACAATGAGTTTGAGTGTGCAATGCAGGTAGACGTGCTGCAAATATCTTTGCACTAGTGGGACAATACAGAAGTCCAACAGCCACGTTTAGGATGCCACTAAGTTCACTCAGTGTTTGCTAGTATAATGGCTTAGTAACAATGAGTTTGAGTGTGCAATGCAGGCAGACGTGCTGAAAATATCTTTGCACTAGTGGGACACTAATGGAAGTCCAACAGCCACTTTTATGATGCCACTAAGTTCACTCAGTGTTTGCTAGTATAATTGCTTAGTAACAATGAGTTTGAGTGTGCAATGCAGGCAGACGTGCTGCAAATCTCTTTACACTACTGGGACAATACATAAGTCCAACAGCCACTTTTATGATGCCACTAAGTTCACTCAGTTTTTGCTAGTATAATGGCTTAGTAACAATGAGTTTGAGTGTGCAATGCAGGCAGACGTGCTGCAAATATCTTTGCACTAGTGGGACAATACAGAAGTCCAACAGCCACGTTTAGAATGCCTCTAAGTTCACTCAGTGTTTGCTAGTATAATGGCTTAGTAACAATGAGTTTGGGTGTGCAATGCAGGTAGATGTGCTGCAAATATCTTTGCACTAGTGGAACAATACAGAAGTCCAACAGCCACGTTTAGGATGCCACTAAGTTCACTCAGTGTTTGCTAGTATAATGGCTTAGTAACAATGAGTTTCATTGTGCAATGCAGGCAGACGTGCTGCAAATATCTTTGCACTAGTAAGACAATACAGAAATCCAACAGCCACGTTTAGGATGGCACTAAGTTCACTTAGTGTTTGCTAGTATAATGGCTTAGTAACAATGAGTTTCATTGTGCAATGCAGGCAGATGTGCTGCAAATATCTTTGCACTAGTGGGACAATACAGAAGTCCAACAGCCACTTTTATGATGCCACTAAGTTCACTCAGTGTTTTCTAGTATAATGGCTTAGTAACAATGAGTTTGAGTGTGAAATGCAGGCAGACGTGCTGCAAATATCTTTGCTCTAGTGGGACAATACAGAAGTCCAACAGCCACGTTTAGGATGCCACTAAGTTCACTCAGTGTTTGCTAGTATAATGGCTTAGTAACAATGAGTTTGAGTGTGCAATGCAGGTAGACGTGCTGCAAATATCTTTGCGCTAGTGGGACAATACAGAAGTCCAACAGCCACGTTTAGGATGCCACTAAGTTCACTCAGTGTTTGCTAGTATAATGGCTTAGTAACAATGAGTTTGAGTGTGCAATGCAGGCAGACGTGCTGAAAATATCTTTGCACTAGTGGGACACTAATGGAAGTCCAACAGCCACTTTTATGATGCCACTAAGTTCACTCAGTGTTTGCTAGTATAATTGCTTAGAAACAATGAGTTTGAGTGTGCAATGCAGGCAGACGTGCTGCAAATCTCTTTACACTACTGGGACAATACATAAGTCCAACAGCCACTTTTATGATGCCACTAAGTTCACTCAGTTTTTGCTAGTATAATGGCTTAGTAACAATGAGTTTGAGTGTGCAATGCAGGCAGACGTGCTGCAAATATCTTTGCACTAGTGGGACAATACAGAAGTCCAACAGCCACGTTTAGAATGCCACTAAGTTCACTCAGTGTTTGCTAGTATAATGGCTTAGTAACAATGAGTTTGGGTGTGCAATGCAGGTAGATGTGCTGCAAATATCTTTGCACTAGTGGGACAATACAGAAGTCCAACAGCCACGTTTAGGATGCCACTAAGTTCACTCAGTGTTTGCTAGTATAATGGCTTAGTAACAATGAGTTTCATTGTGCAATGCAGGCAGACGTGCTGCAAATATCTTTGCACTAGTAAGACAATACAGAAATCCAACAGCCACGTTTAGGATGGCACTAAGTTCACTTAGTGTTTGCTAGTATAATGGCTTAGTAACAATGAGTTTCATTGTGCAATGCAGGCAGATGTGCTGCAAATATCTTTGCACTAGTGGGACAATACAGAAGTCCAACAGCCACTTTTATGATGCCACTAAGTTCACTCAGTGTTTTCTAGTATAATGGCTTAGTAACAATGAGTTTGAGTGTGAAATGCAGGCAGACGTGCTGCAAATATCTTTGCTCTAGTGGGACAATACAGAAGTCCAACAGCCACGTTTAGGATGCCACTAAGTTCACTCAGTGTTTGCTAGTATAATGGCTTAGTAACAATGAGTTTGGTTGTGCAATGCAGGCAGACGTGCTGCAAATATCTTTGCACTAGTGGGACAATACAGAAGTCCAACAGCCACGTTTAGGATGCCTCTAAGTTCACTCAGTGTTTGCTAGTATAATGGCTTAGTAACAATGAGTTTGGGTGTGCAATGCAGGTAGATGTGCTGCAAATATCTTTGCACTAGTGGAACAATACAGAAGTCCAACAGCCACGTTTAGGATGCCACTAAGTTCACTCAGTGTTTGCTAGTATAATGGCTTAGTAACAATGAGTTTGAGTGTGCAATGCAGGTAGACGTGCTGCAAATATCTTTGCACTAGTGGGACAATACAGAAGTCCAACAGCCATGTTTAGGATGCCACTAAGTTCACTCAGTATTTGCTAGTATAATGGCTTAGTAACAATGAGTTTGAGTGTGCAATGCAGGTAGACGTGCTGCAAATATCTTTGCACTAGTGGGACAATACAGAAGTCCAACAGCCACGTTTAGGATGCCACTAAGTTCACTCAGTGTTTGCTAGTATAACGGCTTAGTAACATTAGTAACAATTAGTTTGAGTGTGCAATGCAGGCAGACGTGCTGCAAATATCTTTGCACTACTGGGACAATACAGAAGTCCAACAGCCATGTTTAGGATGCCACTAAGTTCACTCAGTGTTTGCTAGTATAATGGCTTAGTAACAATGAGTTTGAGTGCGCAATGCAGGCAGACGTGCTGCAAATATCTTTGCACTAGTGGGACAATACAGAAGTCCAACAGCCACGTTTAGGATGCCACTAAGTTCACTCAGTGTTTGCTAGTATAATGGCTTAGTAACAATGAGTTTGAGTGTGCAATGCAGGCAGACGTGCTGCAAATATCTTTGCACTAGTGGGACAATACATAAGTCCAACAGCCACGTTTAGGATGCCACTAAGTTCACTCATTGTTTGCTAGTATAATGGCTTAGAAACAATGAGTTTGAGTGTGCAATGCAGGCAGACATGCTGCAAATATCTTTGCACTAGTGGGACAATACAGAAGTCCAACAGCCATGTTTAGGATGCCACTAAGTTCACTCAGTGTTTGCTAGTATAATTGCTTAGTAACAATGAGTTTGAGTGTGCAATGCAGGTAGACGTCCTGCAAATATCTTTGCACTAGTGGGACAATACAGAAGTCCAACAGCCACGTTTAGGATGCCACTAAGTTCACTCAGTGTTTGCTAGTATAATGGCTTAGTAACAATGAGTTTGAGTGTGCAATGTAGGTAGACGTGCTGCAAATATCTTTGCACTAATGGGACAATACAGAAGTCCAACAGCCATGTTTAGGATACCACTAAGTTCACTCAGTGTTTGCTAGTATAATTGCTTAGTAACAATGAGTTTGAGTGTGCAATGCAGGCAGACGTGCTGCAAATATCTTTGCACTAGTGGGACAATACAGAAGTCCAACAGCCACGTTTAGGATGCCACTAAGTTCACTCAGTGTTTGCTAGTATAATGTCTTAGTAACAATGAGTTTGAGTGTGCAATGCAGGTAGACGTGCTGCAAATATCTTTGCACTAGTGGGACAATACAGAAGTCCAACAGCCACGTTTAGGATGCCACTAAGTTCACTCAGTGTTTGCTAGTATAATGGCTTAGTAACAATGAGTTTGAGTGTGCAATGCAGGCAGACGTGCTGAAAATATCTTTGCACTAGTGGGACACTAATGGAAGTCCAACAGCCACTTTTATGATGCCACTAAGTTCACTCAGTGTTTGCTAGTATAATTGCTTAGTAACAATGAGTTTGAGTGTGCAATGCAGGCAGACGTGCTGCAAATCTCTTTACACTACTGGGACAATACATAAGTCCAACAGCCACTTTTATGATGCCACTAAGTTCACTCAGTTTTTGCTAGTATAATGGCTTAGTAACAATGAGTTTGAGTGTGCAATGCAGGCAGACGTGCTGCAAATATCTTTGCACTAGTGGGACAATACAGAAGTCCAACAGCCACGTTTAGAATGCCTCTAAGTTCACTCAGTGTTTTCTAGTATAATGGCTTAGTAACAATGAGTTTGAGTGTGAAATGCAGGCAGACGTGCTGCAAATATCTTTGCTCTAGTGGGACAATACAGAAGTCCAACAGCCACGTTTAGGATGCCACTAAGTTCACTCAGTGTTTGCTAGTATAATGGCTTAGTAACAATGAGTTTGGTTGTGCAATGCAGGCAGACGTGCTGCAAATATCTTTGCACTAGTGGGACAATACAGAAGTCCAACAGCCACGTTTAGGATGCCTCTAAGTTCACTCAGTGTTTGCTAGTATAATGGCTTAGTAACAATGAGTTTGGGTGTGCAATGCAGGTAGATGTGCTGCAAATATCTTTGCACTAGTGGAACAATACAGAAGTCCAACAGCCACGTTTAGGATGCCACTAAGTTCACTCAGTGTTTGCTAGTATAATGGCTTAGTAACAATGAGTTTCATTGTGCAATGCAGGCAGACGTGCTGCAAATATCTTTGCACTAGTAAGACAATACAGAAATCCAACAGCCACGTTTAGGATGGCACTAAGTTCACTTAGTGTTTGCTAGTATAATGGCTTAGTAACAATGAGTTTCATTGTGCAATGCAGGCAGATGTGCTGCAAATATCTTTGCACTAGTGGGACAATACAGAAGTCCAACAGCCACTTTTATGATGCCACTAAGTTCACTCAGTGTTTTCTAGTATAATGGCTTAGTAACAATGAGTTTGAGTGTGAAATGCAGGCAGACGTGCTGCAAATATCTTTGCTCTAGTGGGACAATACAGAAGTCCAACAGCCACGTTTAGGATGCCACTAAGTTCACTCAGTGTTTGCTAGTATAATGGCTTAGTAACAATGAGTTTGAGTGTGCAATGCAGGTAGACGTGCTGCAAATATCTTTGCGCTAGTGGGACAATACAGAAGTCCAACAGCCACGTTTAGGATGCCACTAAGTTCACTCAGTGTTTGCTAGTATAATGGCTTAGTAACAATGAGTTTGAGTGTGCAATGCAGGCAGACGTGCTGAAAATATCTTTGCACTAGTGGGACACTAATGGAAGTCCAACAGCCACTTTTATGATGCCACTAAGTTCACTCAGTGTTTGCTAGTATAATTGCTTAGTAACAATGAGTTTGAGTGTGCAATGCAGGCAGACGTGCTGCAAATCTCTTTACACTACTGGGACAATACATAAGTCCAACAGCCACTTTTATGATGCCACTAAGTTCACTCAGTTTTTGCTAGTATAATGGCTTAGTAACAATGAGTTTGAGTGTGCAATGCAGGCAGACGTGCTGCAAATATCTTTGCACTAGTGGGACAATACAGAAGTCCAACAGCCACGTTTAGAATGCCACTAAGTTCACTCAGTGTTTGCTAGTATAATGGCTTAGTAACAATGAGTTTGGGTGTGCAATGCAGGTAGATGTGCTGCAAATATCTTTGCACTAGTGGGACAATACAGAAGTCCAACAGCCACGTTTAGGATGCCACTAAGTTCACTCAGTGTTTGCTAGTATAATGGCTTAGTAACAATGAGTTTGATTGTGCAATGCAGGCAGACGTGCTGCAAATATCTTTGCACTAGTAAGACAATACAGAAATCCAACAGCCACGTTTAGGATGGCACTAAGTTCACTTAGTGTTTGCTAGTATAATGGCTTAGTAACAATGAGTTTCATTGTGCAATGCAGGCAGATGTGCTGCAAATATCTTTGCACTAGTGGGACAATACAGAAGTCCAACAGCCACTTTTATGATGCCACTAAGTTCACTCAGTGTTTTCTAGTATAATGGCTTAGTAACAATGAGTTTGAGTGTGAAATGCAGGCAGACGTGCTGCAAATATCTTTGCTCTAGTGGGACAATACAGAAGTCCAACAGCCACGTTTAGGATGCCACTAAGTTCACTCAGTGTTTGCTAGTATAATGGCTTAGTAACAATGAGTTTGAGTGTGCAATGCAGGCAGACGTGCTGCAAATATCTTTGCACTAGTGGGACAATACAGAAGTCCAACAGCCACGTTTAGGATGCCACTAAGTTCACTCAGTGTTTGCTAGTATAATTGCTTAGTAACAATGAGTTTGAGTGTGCAATGCAGGCAGACGTGCTGCAAATATCTTTGCACAACTGGGACAATACTGAAGTCCAACAGCCACGTTTAGGATGCCACTAAGTTCACTCAGTGTTTGCTAGTATAATTGCTTAGTAACAATGAGTTTGAGTGTGCAATGCAGGCAGACGTGCTGCAAATATCTTTACACTACTGGGACAATACATAAGTCCAACAGCCACTTTTATGATGCCACTAAGTTCACTCAGTTTTTGCTAGTATAATGGCTTAGTAACAATGAGTTTGAGTGTGCAATGCAGGCAGACGTGCTGCAAATATCTTTGCACTAGTGGGACAATACAGAAGTCCAACAGCCACGTTTAGAATGCCACTAAGTTCACTCAGTGTTTGCTAGTATAATGGCTTAGTAACAATGAGTTTCATTGTGCAATGCAGGCAGACGTGCTGCAAATATCTTTGCACTAGTAAGACAATACAGAAATCCAACAGCCACGTTTAGGATGTCACTAAGTTCACTCAGTGTTTGCTAGTATAATGGCTTAGTAACAATGAGTTTCATTGTGCAATGCAGGCAGATGTGCTGCAAATATCTTTGCACTAGTGGGACAATACAGAAGTCCAACAGCCACTTTTATGATGCCACTAAGTTCACTCAGTGTTTTCTAGTATAATGGCTTAGTAACAATCAGTTTGAGTGTGCAATGCAGGCAGACGTGCTGCAAATATCTTTGCACTAGTGGGACAATACAGAAGTCCAACAGCCACGTTTAGGATGCCACTAAGTTCACTCAGTGTTTGCTAGTATAATGGCTTAGTAACAATGAGTTTGAGTGTGCAATGCAGGCAGACGTGCTGCAAATATCTTTGCACTAGTGGGACAATACAGAAGTCCAACAGCCACGTTTAGGATGCCACTAAGTTCACTCAGTGTTTGCTAGTATAATGGCTTAGTAACAATGAGTTTGAGTGTGCAATGCAGGCAGACGTGCTGCAAATATCTTTGCACAACTGGGACAATACAGAAGTCCAACAGCCACGTTTAGGATGCCACTAAGTTCACTCAGTGTTTGCTAGTATAATGGCTTAGTAACAATGAGTTTGAGTGTGCAATGCAGGTAGACGTGCTGCAAATATCTTTGCACTAGTGGGACAATACAGACGTCCAACAGCCACGTTTAGGATGCCACTAAGTTCACTCAGTGTTTGCTAGTATAATGGCTTAGAAAAAATGAGTTTGAGTGTGCAATGCAGGCAGACATGCTGCAAATATCTTTGCACTAGTGGGACAATACAGAAGTCCAACAGCCACGTTTAGGATGCCACTAAGTTCACTCAGTGTTTGCTAGTATAATGGCTTAGTAACAATGAGTTTGAGTGTGCAATGCAGGTAGACGTGCTGCAAATTTCTTTGCACTAGTGGGACAATACAGAAGTCCAACAGCCACGTTTAGGATGCCACTAAGTTCACTCAGTTTTTGCTAGTATAATGGCTTAGTAACAATGAGTTTGAGTGTGCAATGCAGGCAGACGTGCTGCAAATATCTTTGCACTAGTGGGACAATACAGAAGTCCAACAGCCACGTTTAGAATGCCACTAAGTTCACTCAGTGTTTGCTAGTATAATGGCTTAGTAACAATGAGTTTCATTGTGCAATGCAGGCAGACGTGCTGCAAATATCTTTGCACTAGTAAGACAATACAGAAATCCAACAGCCACGTTTAGGATGTCACTAAGTTCACTCAGTGTTTGCTAGTATAATGGCTTAGTAACAATGAGTTTCATTGTGCAATGCAGGCAGATGTGCTGCAAATATCTTTGCACTAGTGGGACAATACAGAAGTCCAACAGCCACTTTTATGATGCCACTAAGTTCACTCAGTGTTTTCTAGTATAATGGCTTAGTAACAATCAGTTTGAGTGTGCAATGCAGGCAGACGTGCTGCAAATATCTTTGCACTAGTGGGACAATACAGAAGTCCAACAGCCACGTTTAGGATGCCACTAAGTTCACTCAGTGTTTGCTAGTATAATGGCTTAGTAACAATGAGTTTGAGTGTGCAATGCAGGCAGACGTGCTGCAAATATCTTTGCACTAGTGGGACAATACAGAAGTCCAACAGCCACGTTTAGGATGCCACTAAGTTCACTCAGTGTTTGCTAGTATAATGGCTTAGTAACAATGAGTTTGAGTGTGCAATGCAGGCAGACGTGCTGCAAATATCTTTGCACAACTGGGACAATACAGAAGTCCAACAGCCACGTTTAGGATGCCACTAAGTTCACTCAGTGTTTGCTAGTATAATGGCTTAGTAACAATGAGTTTGAGTGTGCAATGCAGGTAGACGTGCTGCAAATATCTTTGCACTAGTGGGACAATACAGACGTCCAACAGCCACGTTTAGGATGCCACTAAGTTCACTCAGTGTTTGCTAGTATAATGGCTTAGAAACAATGAGTTTGAGTGTGCAATTCAGGCAGACATGCTGCAAATATCTTTGCACTAGTGGTACAATACAGAAGTCCAACAGCCACGTTTAGAATGCCACTAAGTTCACTCAGTGTTTGCTAGTATAATGGCTTAGTAACAATGAGTTTGGGTGTGCAATGCAGGTAGATGTGCTGCAAATATCTTTGCACTAGTGGGACAATACAGAAGTCCAACAGCCACGTTTAGGATGCCACTAAGTTCACTCAGTGTTTGCTAGTATAATGGCTTAGTAACAATGAGTTTCATTGTGCAGTGCAGGCAGACGTGCTGCAAATATCTTTGCACTAGTAAGACAATACAGAAATCCAACAGCCACGTTTAGGATGGCACTAAGTTCACTTAGTGTTTGCTAGTATAATGGCTTAGTAACAATGAGTTTCATTGTGCAATGCAGGCAGATGTGCTGCAAATATCTTTGCACTAGTGGGACAATACAGAAGTCCAACAGCCACTTTTATGATGCCACTAAGTTCACTCAGTGTTTTCTAGTATAATGGCTTAGTAACAATGAGTTTGAGTGTGAAATGCAGGCAGACGTGCTGCAAATATCTTTGCTCTAGTGGGACAATACAGAAGTCCAACAGCCACGTTTAGGATGCCACTAAGTTCACTCAGTGTTTGCTAGTATAATGGCTTAGTAACAATGAGTTTGAGTGTGCAATGCAGGCAGACGTGCTGCAAATATCTTTGCACTAGTGGGACAATACAGAAGTCCAACAGCCACGTTTAGGATGCCACTAAGTTCACTCAGTGTTTGCTAGTATAATTGCTTAGTAACAATGAGTTTGAGTGTGCAATGCAGGCAGACGTGCTGCAAATATCTTTGCACAACTGGGACAATACTGAAGTCCAACAGCCACGTTTAGGATGCCACTAAGTTCACTCAGTGTTTGCTAGTATAATTGCTTAGTAACAATGAGTTTGAGTGTGCAATGCAGGCAGACGTGCTGCAAATATCTTTACACTACTGGGACAATACATAAGTTCAACAGCCACTTTTATGATGCCACTAAGTTCACTCAGTTTTTGCTAGTATAATGGCTTAGTAACAATGAGTTTGAGTGTGCAATGCAGGCAGACGTGCTGCAAATATCTTTGCACTAGTGGGACAATACAGAAGTCCAACAGCCACGTTTAGAATGCCACTAAGTTCACTCAGTGTTTGCTAGTATAATGGCTTAGTAACAATGAGTTTCATTGTGCAATGCAGGCAGACGTGCTGCAAATATCTTTGCACTAGTAAGACAATACAGAAATCCAACAGCCACGTTTAGGATGTCACTAAGTTCACTCAGTGTTTGCTAGTATAATGGCTTAGTAACAATGAGTTTCATTGTGCAATGCAGGCAGATGTGCTGCAAATATCTTTGCACTAGTGGGACAATACAGAAGTCCAACAGCCACTTTTATGATGCCACTAAGTTCACTCAGTGTTTTCTAGTATAATGGCTTAGTAACAATCAGTTTGAGTGTGCAATGCAGGCAGACGTGCTGCAAATATCTTTGCACTAGTGGGACAATACAGAAGTCCAACAGCCACGTTTAGGATGCCACTAAGTTCACTCAGTGTTTGCTAGTATAATGGCTTAGTAACAATGAGTTTGAGTGTGCAATGCAGGCAGACGTGCTGCAAATATCTTTGCACTAGTGGGACAATACAAAAGTCCAACAGCCACGTTTAGGATGCCACTAAGTTCACTCAGTGTTTGCTAGTATAATGGCTTAGTAACAATGAGTTTGAGTGTGCAATGCAGGCAGACGTGCTGCAAATATCTTTGCACAACTGGGACAATACAGAAGTCCAACAGCCACGTTTAGGATGCCACTAAGTTCACTCAGTGTTTGCTAGTATAATGGCTTAGTAACAATGAGTTTGAGTGTGCAATGCAGGTAGACGTGCTGCAAATATCTTTGCACTAGTGGGACAATACAGACGTCCAACAGCCACGTTTAGGATGCCACTAAGTTCACTCAGTGTTTGCTAGTATAATGGCTTAGAAACAATGAGTTTGAGTGTGCAATGCAGGCAGACATGCTGCAAATATCTTTGCACTAGTGGGACAATACAGAAGTCCAACAGCCACGTTTAGGATGCCACTAAGTTCACTCAGTGTTTGCTAGTATAATGGCTTAGTAACAATGAGTTTGAGTGTGCAATGCAGGTAGACGTGCTGCAAATTTCTTTGCACTAGTGGGACAATACAGAAGTCCAACAGCCACGTTTAGGATGCCACTAAGTTCACTCAGTTTTTGCTAGTATAATGGCTTAGTAACAATGAGTTTGAGTGTGCAATGCAGGCAGACGTGCTGCAAATATCTTTGCACTAGTGGGACAATACAGAAGTCCAACAGCCACGTTTAGAATGCCACTAAGTTCACTCAGTGTTTGCTAGTATAATGGCTTAGTAACAATGAGTTTCATTGTGCAATGCAGGCAGACGTGCTGCAAATATCTTTGCACTAGTAAGACAATACAGAAATCCAACAGCCACGTTTAGGATGTCACTAAGTTCACTCAGTGTTTGCTAGTATAATGGCTTAGTAACAATGAGTTTCATTGTGCAATGCAGGCAGATGTGCTGCAAATATCTTTGCACTAGTGGGACAATACAGAAGTCCAACAGCCACTTTTATGATGCCACTAAGTTCACTCAGTGTTTTCTAGTATAATGGCTTAGTAACAATCAGTTTGAGTGTGCAATGCAGGCAGACGTGCTGCAAATATCTTTGCACTAGTGGGACAATACAGAAGTCCAACAGCCACGTTTAGGATGCCACTAAGTTCACTCAGTGTTTGCTAGTATAATGGCTTAGTAACAATGAGTTTGAGTGTGCAATGCAGGCAGACGTGCTGCAAATATCTTTGCACTAGTGGGACAATACAGAAGTCCATCAGCCACGTTTAGGATGCCACTAAGTTCACTCAGTGTTTGCTAGTATAATGGCTTAGTAACAATGAGTTTGAGTGTGCAATGCAGGCAGACGTGCTGCAAATATCTTTGCACAACTGGGACAATACAGAAGTCCAACAGCCACGTTTAGGATGCCACTAAGTTCACTCAGTGTTTGCTAGTATAATGGCTTAGTAACAATTAGTTTGAGTGTGCAATGCAGGTAGACGTGCTGCAAATATCTTTGCACTAGTGGGACAATACAGACGTCCAACAGCCACGTTTAGGATGCCACTAAGTTCACTCAGTTTTTGCTAGTATAATGGCTTAGAAACAATGAGTTTGAGTGTGCAATGCAGGCAGACATGCTGCAAATATCTTTGCACTAGTGGGACAATACAGAAGTCCAACAGCCACGTTTAGGATGCCACTAAGTTCACTCAGTGTTTGCTAGTATAATGGCTTAGTAACAATGAGTTTGAGTGTGCAATGCAGGTAGACGTGCTGCAAATTTCTTTGCACTAGTGGGACAATACAGAAGTCCAACAGCCACGTTTAGGATGCCACTAAGTTCACTCAGTGTTTGCTAGTATAATGGCTTAGTAACAATGAGTTTGAGTGTGCAATGCAGGTAGACGTGCTGCAAATATCTTTGCACTAGTGGGACAATACAGAAGTCCAACAGCCATGTTTAGGATGCCACTAAGTTCATTCAGTGTTTGCTAATATAATTGCTTAGTAACAATGAGTTTGAGTGTGCAATGCAGGCAGACGTGCTGCAAATATCTTTGCACTAGTGGGACAATACAGAAGTCCAACAGCCACGTTTAGGATGCCACTAAGTTCACTCAGTGTTTGCTAGTATAATGGCTTAGTAACAATGAGTTTGAGTGTGCAATGCAGGTAGACGTGCTGCAAATATCTTTGCACTAGTGGGATAATACAGAAGTCCAACAGCCACTATTAGGATGCCACTAAGTTCACTCAGTGTTTGCTAGTATAATGGCTTAGTAACAATGAGTTTGAGTGTGCAATGCAGGCAGACGTGCTGCAAATATCTTTGCACTACTGGGACACTAATGGAAGTCCAACAGCCACTTTTATGATGCCACTAAGTTCACTCAGTGTTTGCTAGTATAATTGCTTAGTAACAATGAGTTTGAGTGTGCAATGCAGGCAGACGTGCTGCAAATATCTTTGCACTACTGGGACAATACATAAGTCCAAGAGCCACTTTTATGATGCCACTAAGTTCACTCAGTTTTTGCTAGTATAATGGCTTAGTAACAATGAGTTTGAGTGTGCAATGCAGGCAGACGTGCTGCAAATATCTTTGCACTAGTGGGACAATACAGAAGTCCAACAGCCACGTTTAGGATGCCACTAAGTTCACTCAGTGTTTGCTAGTATAATGGCTTAGTAACAATGAGTTTGGGTGTGCAATGCAGGTAGATGTCCTGCAAATATCTTTGCACTAGTGGGACAATACAGAAGTCCAACAGCCACGTTTAGGATGCCACTAAGTTCACTCAGTGTTTGCTAGTATAATGGCTTAGTAACAATGAGTTTCATTGTGCAATGCAGGCAGACGTGCTGCAAATATCTTTGCACTAGTGGGACAATACAGAAGTCCAACAGCCACGTTTATGATGCCACTAAGTTCACTCAGTGTTTGCTAGTATAATTGCTTAGTAACAATGAGTTTGAGTGTGCAATGCAGGCAGACGTGCTGCAAATATCTTTACACTACTGGGACAATACATAAGTCCAACAGCCACTTTTATGATGCCACTAAGTTCACTCAGTTTTTGCTAGTATAATGGCTTAGTAACAATGAGTTTGAGTGTGCAATGCAGGCAGACGTGCTGCAAATATCTTTGCACTAGTGGGACAATACAGAAGTCCAACAGCCACGTTTAGGATGCCACTAAGTTCACTCAGTGTTTGCTAGTATAATGGCTTAGTAACAATGAGTTTGGGTGTGCAATGCAGGTAGATGTGCTGCAAATATCTTTGCACTAGTGGGACAATACAGAAGTCCAACAGCCACGTTTAGGATGCCACTAAGTTCACTCAGTGTTTGCTAGTATAATGGCTTAGTAACAATGAGTTTCATTGTGCAATGCAGGCAGACGTGCTGCAAATATCTTTGCACTAGTAAGACAATACAGAAATCCAACAGCCACATTTAGGATGGCACTAAGTTCACTCAGTGTTTGCTAGTATAATGGCTTAGTAACAATGAGTTTCATTGTGCAATGCAGGCAGATGTGCTGCAAATATCTTTGTACTAGTGGGACAATACAGAAGTCCAACAGCCACTTTTATGATGCCACTACATTCACTCAGTGTTTTCTAGTATAATGGCTTAGTAACAATGAGTTTGAGTGTGCAATGCAGGCAGACGTGCTGCAAATATCTTTGCACTAGTGGGACAATACAGAAGTCCAACAGCCACTTTTAGGATGCCACTAAGTTCACTCAGTGTTTGCTAGTATAATGGCTTAGTAACAATGAGTTTGAGCGTGCAATGCAGGCAGACGTGCTGCAAATATCTTTGCACTAGTGGGACAATACAGAAGTCCAACAGCCACGTTTAGGATGCCACGAAGTTCACTCAGTGTTTGCTAGTATAATGGCTTAGTAACAATGAGTTTGAGTGTGCAATGCAGGCCGACGTGCTGCAAATATCTTTGCACAACTGGGACAATACAGAAGTCCAACAGCCACGTTTAGGATGCCACTAAGTTCACTTAGTGTTTGCTAGTATAATGGCTTAGTAACAATGAGTTTGAGTGTGCAATGCAGGTAGACGTGCTGCAAATATCTTTGCACTAGTGGGACAATACAGACGTCCAACAGCCACGTTTAGGATGCCACTAAGTTCACTCAGTGTTTGCTAGTATAATGGCTTAGTAACAATGAGTTTCATTGTGCAATGCAGGCAGACGTGCTGCAAATATCTTTGCACTAGTAAGACAATACAGAAATCCAACAGCCACGTTTAGGATGGCACCAAGTTCACTCAGTGTTTGCTAGTATAATGGCTTAGTAACAATGAGTTTCATTGTGCAATGCAGGCAGATGTGCTTCAAATATCTTTGCACTAGTGGGACAATACAGAAGTCCAACAGCCACTTTTATGATGCCACTAAGTTCACTCAGTGTTTTCTAGTATAATGGCTTAGTAACAATGAGTTTGAGTGTGCAATGCAGGCAGACGTGCTGCAAATATCTTTGCACTAGTGGGACAATACAGAAGTCCAACAGCCACGTTTAGGATGCCACTAAGTTCACTCAGTGTTTGCTAGTATAATGGCTTAGTAACAATGAGTTTGAGTGTGCAATGCAGGCAGACGTGCTGCAAATATCTTTGCACTAGTGGGACAATACAGAAGTCCAACAGCCACGTTTAGGATGCCACTAAGTTCACTCAGTGTTTGCTAGTATAATGGCTTAGTAACAATGAGTTTGAGTGTGCAATGCAGGCAGACATGCTGCAAATATCTTTGCACAACTGGGACAATACAGAAGTCCAACAGCCACGTTTAGGATGCCACTAAGTTCACTCAGTGTTTGCTAGTATAATGGCTTAGTAACAATGAGTTTGAGTGTGCAATGCAGGTAGACGTGCTGCAAATATCTTTGCACTAGTGGGACAATACAGACGTCCAACAGCCACGTTTAGGATGCCACTAAGTTCACTCAGTGTTTGCTAGTATAATGGCTTAGAAACAATGAGTTTGAGTGTGCAATGCAGGCAGACATGCTGCAAATATCTTTGCACTAGTGGGACAATACAGAAGTCCAACAGCGACGTTTAGGATGCCACTAAGTTCACTCAGTGTTTGCTAGTATAATTGCTTAGTAACAATGAGTTTGAGTGTGCAATGCAGGTAGACGTGCTGCAAATTTCTTTGCACTAGTGGGACAATACAGAAGTCCAACAGCCACGTTTAGGATGCCACTAAGTTCACTCAGTGTTTGCTAGTATAATGGCTTAGTAACAATGAGTTTGAGTGTGCAACGCAGGCAGACGTGCTGCAAATATCTTTGCACTAGTGGGACAATACAGAAGTCCAACAGCCATGTTTAGGATGCCACTAAGTTCACTCAGTGTTTGCTAGTATAATTGCTTAGTAACAATGAGTTTGAGTGTGCAATGCAGGCCGACGTGCTGCAAATATCTTTGCACTAGTGGGACAATACAGAAGTCCAACAGCCACGTTTAGGATGCCACTAAGTTCACTCAGTGTTTGCTAGTATAATGGCTTAGTAACAATGAGTTTGAGTGTGCAATGCAGGTAGACGTGCTGCAAATATCTTTGCACTAGTGGGACAATACAGAAGTCCAACAGCCACGTTTAGGATGCCACTAAGTTCACTCAGTGTTTGCTAGTATAATGGCTTAGTAACAATGAGTTTGAGTGTGCAATGCAGGCAGACGTGCTGCAAATATCTTTGCACTAGTGGGACACTAATGGAAGTCCAACAGCCACTTTTATGATGCCACTAAGTTCACTCAGTGTTTGCTAGTATAATTGCTTAGTAACAATGAGTTTGAGTGTGCAATGCAGGCAGACGTGCTGCAAATATCTTTGCACTACTGGGACAATACATAAGTCCAACAGCCACTTTTATGATGCCACTAAGTTCACTCAGTTTTTGCTAGTATAATGGCTTAGTAACAATGAGTTTGAGTGTGCAATGCAGGCAGACGTGCTGCAAATATCTTTGCACTAGTGGGACAATACAGAAGTCCAACAGCCACGTTTAGGATGCCACTAAGTTCACTCAGTGTTTGCTAGTATAATGGCTTAGTAACAATGAGTTTGGGTGTGCAATGCAGGTAGATGTCCTGCAAATATCTTTGCACTAGTGGGACAATACAGAAGTCCAACAGCCACGTTTAGGATGCCACTAAGTTAACTCAGTGTTTGCTAGTATAATGGCTTAGTAACAATGAGTTTCATTGTGCAATGCAGGCAGACGTGCTGCAAATATCTTTGCACTAGTAAGACAATACAGAAATCCAACAGCCACGTTTAGGATGGCACTAAGTTCACTCAGTGTTTGCTAGTATAATGGCTTAGTAACAATGAGTTTCATTGTGCAATGCAGGCAGACGTGCTGCAAATATCTTTGCACTATTGGGACAATATAGAAGTCCAACAGCCACGTTTATGATGCCACTAAGTTCACTCAGTGTTTGCTAGTATAATTGCTTAGTAACAATGAGTTTGAGTGTGCAATGCAGGCAGACGTGCTGCAAATATCTTTACACTACTGGGACAATACATAAGTCCAACAGCCACTTTTATGATGCCACTAAGTTCACTCAGTTTTTGCTAGTATAATGGCTTAGTAACAATGAGTTTGAGTGTGCAATGCAGGCAGACGTGCTGCAAATATCTTTGCACTAGTGGGACAATACAGAAGTCCAACAGCCACGTTTAGGATGCCACTAAGTTCACTCAGTGTTTGCTAGTATAATGGCTTAGTAACAATGAGTTTGGGTGTGCAATGCATGTAGATGTGCTGCAAATATCTTTGCACTAGTGGGACAATACAGAAGTCCAACAGCCACGTTTAGGATGCCACTAAGTTCACTCAGAGTTTGCTAGTATAATGGCTTAGTAACAATGAGTTTCATTGTGCAATGCAGGCAGACGTGCTGCAAATATCTTTGCACTAGTAAGACAATACAGAAATCCAACAGCCACGTTTAGGATGGCACTAAGTTCACTCAGTGTTTGCTAGTATAATGGCTTAGTAACAATGAGTTTCATTGTGCAATGCAGGCAAATGTGCTGCAAATATCTTTGTACTAGTGGGACAATACAGAAGTCCAACAGCCACTTTTATGATGCCACTAAGTTCACTCAGTGTTTTCTAGTATAATGGCTTAGTAACAATGAGTTTGAGTGTGCAATGCTGGCAGACGTGCTGCAAATATCTTTGCACTAGTGGGACAATACAGAAGTCCAACAGCCACGTTTAGGATGCCACTAAGTTCACTCAGTGTTTGCTAGTATAATGGCTTAGTAACAATGAGTTTGAGTGTGCAATGCAGGCAGACGTGCTGCAAATATCTTTGCACTAGTGGGACAATACAGAAGTCCAACAGCCACGTTTAGGATGCCACTAAGTTCACTCAGTGTTTGCTAGTATAATGGCTTAGTAACAATGAGTTTGAGTGTGCAATGCAGGCCGACGTGCTGCAAATATCTTTGCACAACTGGGACAATACAGAAGTCCAACAGCCACGTTTAGGATGCCACTAAGTTCACTTAGTGTTTGCTAGTATAATGGCTTAGTAACAATGAGTTTGAGTGTGCAATGCAGGTAGACGTGCTGCAAATATCTTTGCACTAGTGGGACAATACAGACGTCCAACAGCCACGTTTAGGATGCCACTAAGTTCACTCAGTGTTTGCTAGTATAATGGCTTAGAAACAATGAGTTTGAGTGTGCAATGCAGGCAGACATGCTGCAAATATCTTTGCACTAGTGGGACAATACAGAAGTCCAACAGCCACGTTTAGGATGCCACTAAGTTCACTCAGTGTTTGCTAGTATAATTGCTTAGTAACAATGAGTTTGAGTGTGCAATGCAGGTAGACGTGCTGCAAATATCTTTGCACTAGTGGGACAATACAGAAGTCCAACAGCCATGTTTAGGATGCCACTAAGTTCACTCAGTGTTTGCTAGTATAATTGCTTAGTAACAATGAGTTTGAGTGTGCAATGCAGGCAGACGTGCTGCAAATATCTTTGCACTAGTGGGACAATACAGAAGTCCAACAGCCACGTTTAGGATGCCACTAAGTTCACTCAGTGTTTGCTAGTATAATGGCTTAGTAACAATGAGTTTGAGTGTGCAATGCAGGCAGACGTGCTGCAAATATCTTTGCACTAGTGGGACACTAATGGAAGTCCAACAGCCACTTTTATGATGCCACTAAGTTCACTCAGTGTTTGCTAGTATAATTGCTTAGTAACAATGAGTTTGAATGTGCAATGCAGGCAGACGTGCTGCAAATATCTTTGCACTAGTGGGACAATACAGAAGTCCAACAGCCACGTTTAGGATGCCACTAAGTTCACTCAGTGTTTGCTAGTATAATGGCTTAGTAACAATGAGTTTGGGTGTGCAATGCAGGTAGATGTCCTGCAAATATCTTTGCACTAGTGGGACAATACAGAAGTCCAACAGCCACGTTTAGGATGCCACTAAGTTAACTCAGTGTTTGCTAGTATAATGGCTTAGTAACAATGAGTTTCATTGTGCAATGCAGGCAGACGTGCTGCAAATATCTTTGCACTAGTAAGACAATACAGAAATCCAACAGCCACGTTTAGGATGGCACTAAGTTCACTCAGTGTTTGCTAGTATAATGGCTTAGTAACAATGAGTTTCATTGTGCAATGCAGGCAGACGTGCTGCAAATATCTTTGCACTATTGGGACAATATAGAAGTCCAACAGCCACGTTTATGATGCCACTAAGTTCACTCAGTGTTTGCTAGTATAATTGCTTAGTAACAATGAGTTTGAGTGTGCAATGCAGGCAGACGTGCTGCAAATATCTTTACACTACTGGGACAATACATAAGTCCAACAGCCACTTTTATGATGCCACTAAGTTCACTCAGTTTTTGCTAGTATAATGGCTTAGTAACAATGAGTTTGAGTGTGCAATGCAGGCAGACGTGCTGCAAATATCTTTGCACTAGTGGGACAATACAGAAGTCCAACAGCCACGTTTAGGATGCCACTAAGTTCACTCAGTGTTTGCTAGTATAATGGCTTAGTAACAATGAGTTTGGGTGTGCAATGCATGTAGATGTGCTGCAAATATCTTTGCACTAGTGGGACAATACAGAAGTCCAACAGCCACGTTTAGGATGCCACTAAGTTCACTCAGAGTTTGCTAGTATAATGGCTTAGTAACAATGAGTTTCATTGTGCAATGCAGGCAGACGTGCTGCAAATATCTTTGCACTAGTAAGACAATACAGAAATCCAACAGCCACGTTTAGGATGGCACTAAGTTCACTCAGTGTTTGCTAGTATAATGGCTTAGTAACAATGAGTTTCATTGTGCAATGCAGGCAAATGTGCTGCAAATATCTTTGTACTAGTGGGACAATACAGAAGTCCAACAGCCACTTTTATGATGCCACTAAGTTCACTCAGTGTTTTCTAGTATAATGGCTTAGTAACAATGAGTTTGAGTGTGCAATGCTGGCAGACGTGCTGCAAATATCTTTGCACTAGTGGGACAATACAGAAGTCCAACAGCCACGTTTAGGATGCCACTAAGTTCACTCAGTGTTTGCTAGTATAATGGCTTAGTAACAATGAGTTTGAGTGTGCAATGCAGGCAGACGTGCTGCAAATATCTTTGCACTAGTGGGACAATACAGAAGTCCAACAGCCACGTTTAGGATGCCACTAAGTTCACTCAGTGTTTGCTAGTATAATGGCTTAGTAACAATGAGTTTGAGTGTGCAATGCAGGCCGACGTGCTGCAAATATCTTTGCACAACTGGGACAATACAGAAGTCCAACAGCCACGTTTAGGATGCCACTAAGTTCACTTAGTGTTTGCTAGTATAATGGCTTAGTAACAATGAGTTTGAGTGTGCAATGCAGGTAGACGTGCTGCAAATATCTTTGCACTAGTGGGACAATACAGACGTCCAACAGCCACGTTTAGGATGCCACTAAGTTCACTCAGTGTTTGCTAGTATAATGGCTTAGAAACAATGAGTTTGAGTGTGCAATGCAGGCAGACATGCTGCAAATATCTTTGCACTAGTGGGACAATACAGAAGTCCAACAGCCACGTTTAGGATGCCACTAAGTTCACTCAGTGTTTGCTAGTATAATTGCTTAGTAACAATGAGTTTGAGTGTGCAATGCAGGTAGACGTGCTGCAAATATCTTTGCACTAGTGGGACAATACAGAAGTCCAACAGCCATGTTTAGGATGCCACTAAGTTCACTCAGTGTTTGCTAGTATAATTGCTTAGTAACAATGAGTTTGAGTGTGCAATGCAGGCAGACGTGCTGCAAATATCTTTGCACTAGTGGGACAATACAGAAGTCCAACAGCCACGTTTAGGATGCCACTAAGTTCACTCAGTGTTTGCTAGTATAATGGCTTAGTAACAATGAGTTTGAGTGTGCAATGCAGGCAGACGTGCTGCAAATATCTTTGCACTAGTGGGACACTAATGGAAGTCCAACAGCCACTTTTATGATGCCACTAAGTTCACTCAGTGTTTGCTAGTATAATTGCTTAGTAACAATGAGTTTGAATGTGCAATGCAGGCAGACGTGCTGCAAATATCTTTGCACTACTGGGACAATACATAAGTCCAACAGCCACTTTTATGATGCCACTAAGTTCACTCAGTTTTTGCAAGTATAATGGCTTAGTAACAATGAGTTTGAGTGTGCAATGCAGGCAGACGTGCTGCAAATATCTTTGCACTAGTGGGACAATACAGAAGTCCAACAGCCACGTTTAGGATGCCACTAAGTTCACTCAGTGTTTGCTAGTATAATGGCTTAGTAACAATGAGTTTGGGTGTGCAATGCAGGTAGATGTGCTGCAAATATCTTTGCACTAGTGGGACAATACAGAAGTCCAACAGCCACGTTTAGGATGCCACTAAGTTCACTCAGTGTTTGCTAGTATAATGGCTTAGTAACAATGAGTTTCATTGTGCAATGCAGGCAGACGTGCTGCAAATATCTTTGCACTAGTAAGACAATACAGAAATCCAACAGCCACGTTTAGGATGGCACTAAGTTCACTCAGTGTTTGCTAGTATAATGGCTTAGTAACAATGAGTTTCATTGTGCAATGCAGGCAGACGTGCTGCAAATATCTTTGCACTAGTGGGACAATACAGAAGTCCAACAGCCACTTTTACGATGCCACTAAGTTCACTCAGTGTTTTCTAGTATAATGGCTTCGTAACAATGAGTTTGAGTGTGCAATGCAGGCAGACGTGCTGCAAATATCTTTGCACTAGTGGGACAATACAGAAGTCCAACAGCCACGTTTAGGATGCCACTAAGTTCACTCAGTGTTTGCTAGTATAATGGCTTAGTAACAATGAGTTTGAGTGTGCAATGCAGGCAGACGTGCTGCAAATATCTTTGCACTAGTGGGACAATACAGAAGTCCAACAGCCACGTTTAGGATGCCACTAAGTTCACTCAGTGTTTGCTAGTATAATGGCTTAGTAACAATGAGTTTGAGTGTGCAATGCAGGCCGACGTGCTGCAAATATCTTTGCACAACTGGGACAATACAGAAGTCCAACAGCCACGTTTAGGATGCCACTAAGTTCACTTAGTGTTTGCTAGTATAATGGCTTAGTAACAATGAGTTTGAGTGTGCAATGCAGGTAGACGTGCTGCAAATATCTTTGCACTAGTGGGACAATACAGACGTCCAACAGCCACGTTTAGGATGCCACTAAGTTCACTCAGTGTTTGCTAGTATAATGGCTTAGAAACAATGAGTTTGAGTGTGCAATGCAGGCAGACATGCTGCAAATATCTTTGCACTAGTGGGACAATACAGAAGTCCAACAGCCACGTTTAGGATGCCACTAAGTTCACTCAGTGTTTGCTAGTATAATTGCTTAGTAACAATGAGTTTGAGTGTGCAATGCAGGTAGACGTGCTGCAAATATCTTTGCACTAGTGGGACAATACAGAAGTCCAACAGCCATGTTTAGGATGCCACTAAGTTCACTCAGTGTTTGCTAGTATAATTGCTTAGTAACAATGAGTTTGAGTGTGCAATGCAGGCAGACGTGCTGCAAATATCTTTGCACTAGTGGGACAATACAGAAGTCCAACAGCCACGTTTAGGATGCCACTAAGTTCACTCAGTGTTTGCTAGTATAATGGCTTAGTAACAATGAGTTTGAGTGTGCAATGCAGGTAGACGTGCTGCAAATATCTTTGCACTAGTGGGACAATACAGAAGTCCAACAGCCACGTTTAGGGTGCCACTAAGTTCACTCAGTGTTTGCTAGTATAATGGCTTAGTAACAATGAGTTTGAGTGTGCAATGCAGGCAGACGTGCTGCAAATATCTTTGCACTAGTGGGACACTAATGGAAGTCCAACAGCCACTTTTATGATGCCACTAAGTTCACTCAGTGTTTGCTAGTATAATTGCTTAGTAACAATGAGTTTGAATGTGCAATGCAGGCAGACGTGCTGCAAATATCTTTGCACTACTGGGACAATACAGAAGTCCAACAGCCACGTTTAGGATGCCACTAAGTTCACTCAGTGTTTGCTAGTATAATGGCTTAGTAACAATGAGTTTGGGTGTGCAATGCAGGTAGACGTGCTGCAAATATCTTTGCACTAGTGGGACAATACAGAAGTCCAACAGCCACGTTTAGGATGCCACTAAGTTCACTCAGTGTTTGCTAGTATAATGCCTTCGTAACAATGAGTTTCATTGTGCAATGCAGGCAGACGTGCTGCAAATATCTTTTCACTAGTAAGACAATACAGAAATCCAACAGCCACGTTTAGGATGGCACTAAGTTCACTCAGTGTTTGCTAGTATAATGGCTTAGTAACAATGAGTTTCATTGTGCAATGCAGGCAGACGTGCTGCAAATATCTTTGCACTAGTGGGACAATACAGAAGTCCAACAGCCACTTTTACGATGCCACTAAGTTCAATCAGTGTTTTCTAGTATAATGGCTTAGTAACAATGAGTTTGAGTGTGCAATGCAGGCAGACGTGCTGCAAATATCTTTGCACTAGTGGGACAATACAGAAGTCCAACAGCCACGTTTAGGATGCCACTAAGTTCACTCAGTGTTTGCTAGTATAATAGCTTAGTAACAATGAGTTTGAGTGTGCAATGCAGGCAGACATGCTGCAAATATCTTTGCACTAGTGGGACAATACAGAAGTCCAACAGCCACGTTTAGGATGCCACTAAGTTCACTCAGTGTTTGCTAGTATAATGGCTTAGTAACAATGAGTTTGAGTGTGCAATGCAGGCAGACGTGCTGCAAATATCTTTGCACTAGTGGGACAATACAGAAGTCCAACAGCCACGTTTAGGATGCCACTAAGTTCACTCAGTGTTTGCTAGTATAATGGCTTAGTAACAATGAGTTTGAGTGTGCAATGCAGGTAGACGTGCTGCAAATATCTTTGCACTAGTGGGACACTAATGGAAGTCCAACAGCCACTTTTATGATGCCACTAAGTTCACTCAGTGTTTGCTAGTATAATAGCTTAGTAACAATGAGTTTGAGTGTGCAATGCAGGTAGACGTGCTGCAAATATCTTTGCACTAGTGGGACAATACAGAAGTCCAACAGCCACGTTTAGGATGCCACTAAGTTCACTCAGTGTTTGCTAGTATAATGGCTTAGTAACAATGAGTTTGAGTGTGCAATGCAGGCAGACGTGCTGCAAATATCTTTGCACTAGTGGGACAATACAGAAGTCCAACAGCCACGTTTAGGATGCCACTAAGTTCACTCAGTGTTTGCTAGTATAATGGCTTAGTAACAATGAGTTTGAGTGTGCAATGCAGGTAGACGTGCTGCAAATATCTTTGCACTAGTGGGACACTAATGGAAGTCCAACAGCCACTTTTATGATGCCACTAAGTTCACTCAGTGTTTGCTAGTATAATGGCTTAGTAACAATGAGTTTGAGTGTGCAATGCAGGCAGACGTGCTGCAAATATCTTTGCACTACTGGGACAATACAGAAGTCCAACAGCCACGTTTAGGATGCCACTAAGTTCACTCAGTGTTTGCTAGTATAATGGCTTAGTAACAATGAGTTTGAGTGTGCAATGCAGGTAGACGTGCTGCAAATATCTTTGCACTAGTGGGACAATACAGATGTCCAACTGCCACGTTTAGGATGCCACTAAGTTCACTCAGTGTTTGCTAGTATAATGGCTTAGTAACAATGAGTTTGAGTGTGCAATGCAGGCAGACGTGCTGCAAATATCTTTGCACTAGTGGGACAATACAGAAGCCCAACAGCCACGTTTAGGATGCCACTAAGTTCACTCAGTGTTTGCTAGTATAATGGCTTAGTAACAATGAGTTTGAGTGTGCAATGCAGGCAAACGTGCTGCAAATATCTTTGCACTAGTGGGACAATACAGAAGTCCAACAGCCATGTTTGGGATGCCACTAAGTTCACTCAGTGTTTGCTAGTATAATAGATTAGTAACAATGAGTTTGAGTGTGCAATGCAGGCAGACATGCTGCAAATATCTTTGCACTAGTGGGACAATACAGAAGTCCAACAGCCACGTTTAGGATGCCACTAAGTTCACTCAGTGTTTGCTAGTATAATGGCTTAGTAACAATGAGTTTGAGTGTGCAATGCAGGCAGACGTGCTGCAAATATCTTTGCACTAGTGGGACAATACAGAAGTCCAACAGCCATGTTTAGGATGCCACTAAGTTCACTCAGTGTTTGCTAGTATAATGGCTTAGTAACAATGAGTTTGAGTGTGCAATGCAGGTAGACATGCTGCAAATATCTTTGCACTAGTGGGACACTAATGGAAGTCCAACAGCCACTTTTATGATGCCACTAAGTTCACTCAGTGTTTGCTAATATAATGGCTTAGTAACAATGAGTTTGAGTGTGCAATGCAGGCAGACGTGCTGCAAATATCTTTGCACTACTGGGACAATACAGAAGTCCAACAGCCACGTTTAGGATGCCACTAAGTTTTCTCAGTGTTTGCTAGTATAATGGCTTAGTAACAATGAGTTTGAGTGTGCAATGCAGGCAGACGTGCTGCAAATATCTTTGCACTAGTGGGACAATACATAAGTCCAACAGCCATGTTTAGGATGCCACTAAGTTCACTCAGTGTTTGCTAGTATAATAGCTTAGTAACAATGAGTTTGAGTGTGCAATGCAGGCAGACATGCTGCAAATATCTTTGCACTAGTGGGACACTAATGGAAGTCCAACAGCCACTTTTATGATGCCACTAAGTTCACTCAGTGTTTGCTAATATAATGGCTTAGTAACAATGAGTTTGAGTGTGCAATGCAGGCAGACGTGCTGCAAATATCTTTGCACTACTGGGACAATACAGAAGTCCAACAGCCACGTTTAGGATGCCACTAAGTTTTCTCAGTGTTTGCTAGTATAATGGCTTAGTAACAATGAGTTTGAGTGTGCAATGCAGGCAGACGTGCTGCAAATATCTTTGCACTAGTGGGACAATACATAAGTCCAACAGCCATGTTTAGGATGCCACTAAGTTCACTCAGTGTTTGCTAGTATAATAGCTTAGTAACAATGAGTTTGAGTGTGCAATGCAGGCAGACATGCTGCAAATATCTTTGCACTAGTGGGACAATACAGAAGTCCAACAGCCACTTTTATGATGCCACTAAGTTCACTCAGTGTTTGCTAGTATAATGGCTTAGTAACAATGAGTTTGAGTGTGCAATGCAGGCAGACGTGCTGCAAATATCTTTGCACTACTGGGACAATACAGAAGTCCAACAGCCACGTTTAGGATGCCACTAAGTTTTCTCAGTCTTTGCTACTATAATGGCTTAGTAACAATGAGTTTGAGTGTGCAATGCAGGCAGACGTGCTGCAAATATCTTTGCACTAGTGGGACAATACTGAAGTCCAACAGCCATGTTTAGGATGCCACTAAGTTCACTCAGTGTTTGCTAGTATAATAGCTTAGTAACAATGAGTTTGAGTGTGCAATGCAGGCAGACATGCTGCAAATATCTTTGCACTAGTGGGACAATACAGAAGTCCAACAGCCACTTTTATGATGCCACTAAGTTCACTCAGTGTTTGCTAGTATAATGGCTTAGTAACAATGAGTTTGAGTGTGCAATGCAGGCAGACGTGCTGCAAATATCTTTGCACTATTGGGACAATACAGAAGTCCAACAGCCACGTTTAGGATGCCACTAAGTTCACTCAGTGTTTGCTAGTATAATGGCTTAGTAACAATGAGTTTGAGTGTGCAATGCAGGTAGACGTGCTGCAAATATCTTTGCACTAGTGGGACAATACAGATGTCCAACTGCCACGTTTAGGATGCCACTAAGTTCACTCAGTGTTTGCTAGTATAATGGCTTAGTAACAATGAGTTTGAGTGTGCAATGCAGGCAGACGTGCTGCAAATATCTTTGCACTAGTGGGACAATACAGAAGCCCAACAGCCACGTTTAGGATGCCACTAAGTTCACTCAGTGTTTGCTAGTATAATGGCTTAGTAACAATTAGTTTGAGTGCAATGCAGGCAAACGTGCTGCAAATATCTTTGCACTAGTGGGACAATACAGAAGTCCAACAGCCATGTTTGGGATGCCACTAAGCTCACTCAGTGTTTGCTAGTATAATAGCTTAGTAACAATGAGTTTGAGTGTGAAATGCAGGCAGACATGCTGCAAATATCTTTGCACTAGTGGGACAATACAGAAGTCCAACAGCCACGTTTAGGATGCCACTAAGTTCACTCATTGTTTGCTAGTATAATGGCTTAGTAACAATGAGTTTGAGTGTGCAATGCAGGCAGACGTGCTGCAAATATCTTTGCACTAGTGGGACAATACAGAAGTCCAACAGCCACGTTTAGGATGCCACTAAGTTCACTCAGTGTTTGCTAGTATAATGGCTTAGTAACAATGAGTTTGAGTGTGCAATGCAGGTAGACGTGCTGCAAATATCTTTGCACTAGTGGGACACTAATGGAAGTCCAACAGCCACTTTTATGATGCCACTAAGTTCAATCAGTGTTTGCTAGTATAATGGCTTAGTAACAATGAGTTTGAGTGTGCAATGCAGGCAGACGTGCTGCAAATATCTTTGCACTACTGGGACAATACAGAAGTCCAACAGCCACGTTTAGGATGCCACTAAGTTTTCTCAGTGTTTGCTAGTATAATGGCTTAGTAACAATGAGTTTGAGTGTGCAATGCAGGCAGACGTGCTGCAATTATCTTTGCACTAGTGGGACAATACAGAAGTCCAACAGCCATGTTTAGGATGCCACTAAGTTCACTCAGTGTTTGCTAGTATAATAGCTTAGTAACAATGAGTTTGAGTGTGCAATGCAGGCAGACATGCTGCAAATATCTTTGCACTAGTGGGACAATACAGAAGTCCAACAGCCACTTTTATGATGCCACTAAGTTCACTCAGTGTTTGCTAGTATAATGGCTTAGTAACAATGAGTTTGAGTGTGCAATGCAGGCAGACGTGCTGCAAATATCTTTGCACTACTGGGAAAATACAGAAGTCCAACAGCCACGTTTAGGATGCCACTAAGTTCACTCAGTGTTTGCTAGTATAATGGCTTAGTAACAATGAGTTTGAGTGTGCAATGCAGGTAGACGTGCTGCAAATATCTTTGCACTAGTGGGACAATACAGATGTCCAACTGCCACGTTTAGAATGCCACTAAGTTCACTCAGTGTTTGCTAGTATAATGGCTTAGTAACAATGAGTTTGAGTGTGCAATGCAGGCAGACGTGCTGCAAATATCTTTGCACTACTGGGACAATACAGAAGTCCAACAGCCACGTTTAGGATGCCACTAAGTTTTCTCAGTGTTTGCTAGTATAATGGCTTAGTAACAATGAGTTTGAGTGTGCAATGCAGGCAGACGTGCTGCAATTATCTTTGCACTAGTGGGACAATACAGAAGTCCAACAGCCATGTTTAGGATGCCACTAAGTTCACTCAGTGTTTGCTAGTATAATAGCTTAGTAACAATGAGTTTGAGTGTGCAATGCAGGCAGACATGCTGCAAATATCTTTGCACTAGTGGGACAATACAGAAGTCCAACAGCCACGTTTAGGATGCCACTAAGTTCACTCAGTGTTTGCTAGTATAATGGCTTAGTAACAATGAGTTTGAGTGTGCAATGCAGGTAGACGTGCTGCAAATATCTTTGCACTAGTGGGACACTAATGGAAGTCCAACAGCCACTTTTATGATGCCACTAAGTTCACTCAGTGTTTGCTAGTATAATAGCTTAGTAACAATGAGTTTGAGTGTGCAATGCAGGCAGACGTGCTGCAAATATCTTTGCACTACTGGGACAATACAGAAGTCCAACAGCCACGTTTAGGATGCCACTAAGTTCACTCAGTGTTTGCTAGTATAATGGCTTAGTAACAATGAGTTTGAGTGTGCAATGCAGGCAGACGTGCTGCAAATATCTTTGCACTAGTGGGACAATACAGATGTCCAACAGCCACGTTTAGGATGCCACTAAGTTCACTCAGAGTTTGCTAGTATAATGGCTTAGTAACAATGAGTTTGAGTGTGCAATGCAGGCAGACGTGCTGCAAATATCTTTGCACTAGTGGGACAATACAGAAGCCCAACAGCCACGTTTAGGATGCCACTAAGTTCACTCAGTGTTTGCTATTATAATGGCTTAGTAACAATTAGTTTGAGTGTGCAATGCAGGCAGACGTGCTGCAAATATCTTTGCACTGATGGGACAATACAGAAGTCCAACAGCCACGTTTAGATTGCCACTAAGTTCACTCAGTGTTTACTAGTATAATGGCTTAGTAACAATGAGTTTGAGTGTGCAATGCAGGCAGACGTGCTGCAAATATCTTTGCATTAGTGGGACAATACAGAAGTCCAACAGCCACTTTTATGATGCCACTAAGTTCACTCAGTGTTTGCTAGTATAATGGGTTAGTAACAATGAGTTTGAGTGTGCAATGCAGGCAGACGTGCTGCAAAATTCTTTGCACTAGTGGGACAATACAGAAGTCCAACAGCCACGTTTAGGATGCCACTAAGTTCACTCAGTGTTTGCTAGTATAATGGCTTAGTAACAATGAGTTTGAGTGTGCAATGCAGGCAGACATGCTGGAAATATCTTTGCACTAGTGGGACACTAATGGAAGTCCAACAGCCACTTTTATGATGCCACTAAGTTAACTCAGTGTTTGATAGTATAATGGCTTAGTAACAATGAGTTTGAGTGTGCAATGCAGGCAGACGTGCTGCAAATATCTTTGCACTACTGGGACAATACAGAAGTCCAACAGCCACGTTTAAGATGCCACTAAGTTCACTCAGTGTTTGCTAGTATAATGGCTTAGTAACAATGAGTTTGAGTGTGCAATGCAGGTAGACGTGCTGCAAATATCTTTGCACTAGTGGGACAATACAGAAATCCAACAGCCACGTTTAGGATGCCACTAAGTTTACTCAGTGTTTGCTAGTATAATGGCTTAGTAACAATGAGTTTCATTGTGCAATGCAGGCAGACGTGCTGCAAATATCTTTGCACTAGTGGGACAATACAGAAGTCCAACAGCCACGTTTATGATGCCACTAAGTTCACTCAGTGTTTGCTAGTATAATGGCTTAGTAACAATGAATTTGAGTGTGCAATGCAGGCAGACGTGCTGCAAATATCTTTGCACTACTGGGACAATACAGAAGTCCAACAGCCATGTTTAGGGGGCCACTAAGTACACTCAGTGTTTGCTAGTATAATGGCTTAGTAACAATGAGTTTGAGTGTGGAATGCAGGCAGACGTGCTGAAAATATCTTTGCACTAGTGGCACAATACAGAAGTCCAACAGCCACGTTTAGGATGCCACTAAGTTCACTCAGTGTTTGCTAGTATAATGGCTTAGTAACAATGAGTTTGAGTGTGCAATGCAGGCAGACGTGCTGCAAATATCTTTGCACTAGTGGGACAATACAGAAGTCCAAAAGCCACTTTTATGATGCCACTAAGTTCACTCAGTGTTTGCTAGTATAATAGCTTAGTAACAATGAGTTTGAGTGTGCAATGCAGGTAGACGTGCTGCAAATATCTTTGCACTAGTGGGACAATACAGAAGTCCAACAGCCACGTTTAGGATGCCACTAAGTTCACTCAGTGTTTGCTAGTATAATGGCTTAGTAACAGTGAGTTTGACTGTGCAATGCAGGCAGACGTGCTGCAAATATCTTTGCACTATTGGGACACTAATGGAAGTCCAACAGCCACTTTTATGATGCCACTAAGTTCACTCAGTGTTTGCTAGTATAATGGCTTAGTAACAATGAGTTTGACTGTGCAATTCAGGCAGACGTGCTGCAAATATCTTTGCACTAGTGGGACAATACAGAAGTCCAACAGCCACTTTTATGATGCCACTAAGTTCACTCAGTGTTTTCTAGTAGAATGCCTTAGTAACAATGAGTTTGAGTGTGCAATGCAGGCAGACGTGCTGCAAATATCTTTGCACTACTGGGACAATACAGAAGTCCAACAGCCACGTTTAGGATGCCACTAAGTTTACTCAGTGTTTGCTAGTATAATGGCTTAGTAACAATGAGTTTGAGTGTGCAATGCAGGCAGACGTGCTGCAAATATCTTTGCACTAGTGGGACAATACAGAAGTCCAACAGCCACTTTTATGATGCCACTAAGTTCAGTCAGTGTTTGCTAGTACAATGGCTTAGTAACAATGAGTTTGAGTGTGCAATGCAGGTTGACGTGCTGCAAATATCTTTGCACTAGTGGGACAATACAGATGTCCAACAGCCACGTTTAGGATGCCACTAAGTTCACTCAGTGTTTGCTAGTATAATGGCTTAGTAACAATGAGTTTTAGTGTGCAATGCAGGCAGACGTGCTGCAAATATCTTTGCACTAGTGGGACAATACAGAAGTCCAAAAGCCACGTTTAGGATGCCACTAAGTTCACTCAGTGTTTGCTAGTATAATGGCTTAGTAACAATGAGTTTGAGTGTGCAATGCAGGCAGACGTGCTGCAAATATCTTTGCACTAGTGGGACAATACAGAAGTCCAATAGCCACTTTTATGATACCACTAAGTTCACTCAGTGTTTGCTAGTATAATGGCTTAGTAACAATGAGTTTGAGTGTGCAATGCAGGCAGACGTGCTGCAAATATCTTTGCACTAGTGTGACAATACAGAAGTCCAACAGCCACTTTTATGATGCCACTAAGTTCACTCAGTGTTTGCTAGTATAATGGCTTAGTAACAATGAGTTTGAGTGTGCAATGCAGGCAGACGTGCTGCAAATATCTTTGCACTAGTGGGACAATACAGAAGTCCAACAGCCACGTTTAGGATGCCACTAAGTTCACTCAGTGTTTGCTAGTACAATGGCTTAGTAACAATGATTTTGAGTGTGCAATGCAGGCAGGCGTGCTGCAAATATCTTTGCACTAGTGGGACACTAATGGAAGTCCAACAGCCACGTTTATGATGCCACTAAGTTCACTCAGTGTTTGCTAGTATAATGGCTTAGTAACAATGAGTTTGAGTGTGCAATGCAGGCAGACGTGCTGCAAATATCTTTGCACTAGTGGGACAATACAGATGTCCAACAGCCACGTCTAGGATGCCACTAAGTTCACTCAGTGTTTGCTAGTATAATGGCTTAGTAACAATGAGTTTGAATGTGCAATGCAGGCAGACGTGCTGCAAATATCTTTGCACTAGTGGGACAATACAGAAGTCCAACAGCCACTTTTATGATACCACTAAGTTCACTCAGTGTTTGCTAGTATAATGGCTTAGTAACAATGAGTTTGAGTGTGCAATGCAGGCAGACGTGCTGCAAATATCTTTGCACTAGTGGGACAATACAGAAGTCCAACAGCCACTTCTATGATGCCACTAAGTTCACTCAGTGTTTGCTAGTTTAATGGCTTAGTAACAATGAGTTTGAGTGTGCAATGTAGGCAGGCGTGCTGCAAATATCTTTGCACTAGTGGGACACTAATGGAAGTCCAACAGCCACTTTTATGATGCCACTAAGTTCACTCAGTGTTTGCTAGTATAATGGCTTAGTAACAATGAGTTTGAGTGTGCAATGCAGGCAGACGTGCTGCAAATATCTTTGCACTAGTGGGACAATACAGAAGTCCAAAAGCCACTTTTATGATGCCACTAAGTTCACTCAGTGTTTGCTAGTATAATAGCTTAGTAACAATGAGTTTGAGTGTGCAATGCAGGTAGACGTGCTGCAAATATCTTTGCACTAGTGGGACAATACAGAAGTCCAACAGCCACGTTTAGGATGCCACTAAGTTCACTCAGTGTTTGCTAGTATAATGGCTTAGTAACAATGAGTTTGAGTGTGCAATGCAGGCAGACGTGCTGCAAATATCTTTGCACTAGTGGGACAATACAGAAGTCCAACAGCCACGTTTAGGATGCCACTAAGTTCACTCAGTGTTTGCTAGTATAATGGCTTAGTAACAATGAGTTTGACTGTGCAATGCAGGCAGACGTGCTGCAAATATCTGTGCACTAGTGGGACAATACAGAAGTCCAACAGCCACTTTTATGATGCCACTAAGTTCACTCAGTGTTTTCTAGTAGAATGGCTTAGTAACAATGAGTTTGAGTGTGCAATGCAGGCAGACGTGCTGCAAATATCTTTGCACTACTGGGACAATACAGAAGTCCAACAGCCACTTTTATGATACCACTAAGTTCACTCAGTGTTTGCTAGTATAATGGCTTAGTAACAATGAGTTTGAGTGTGCAATGCAGGCAGACGTGCTGCAAATATCTTTGCACTAGTGTGACAATACAGAAGTCCAACAGCCACTTTTATGATGCCACTAAGTTCACTCAGTGTTTGCTAGTATAATGCCTTAGTAACAATGAGTTTGAGTGTGCAATGCAGGTAGACATGCTACAAATTTCTTTGCACTAGTGGGACAATACAGAAGTCCAACAGCCACGTTTAGGATGCCACTAAGTTCACTCAGTGTTTGCTAGTATAATGGCTTAGTAACAATGAGTTTGAGTGTGCAATGCAGGCAGACGTGCTGCAAATATCTTTGCACTAGTGGGACAATACAGAAGTCCAATAGCCACTTTTATGATACCACTAAGTTCACTCAGTGTTTGCTAGTATAATGGCTTAGTAACAATGAGTTTGAGTGTGCAATGCAGGCAGACGTGCTGCAAATATCTTTGCACTAGTGTGACAATACAGAAGTCCAACAGCCACTTTTATGATGCCACTAAGTTCACTCAGTGTTTGCTAGTATAATGGCTTAGTAACAATGAGTTTGAGTGTGCAATGCAGGCAGACATGCTGCAAATATCTTTGCACTAGTGGGACAAAACAGAAGTCCAACAGCCACTTTTATGATGCCACTAATTTCATTCAGTGTTTGCTAGTATAATGGCTTAGTAACAACGAGTTTGAGTGTGTAATGCAGGCAGACGTGCTGCAAATATCATTGCACTAGTGGGACACTAACGGAAGTCCAACAGCCACTTTTATGATGCCACTAAGTTCACTCAGTGTTTGCTAGTATAATGGCTTAGTAACAATGAGTTTGAGTGTGCAATGCAGGCAGACGTGCTGCAAATATCTTTGCACTAGTGGGACAATACAGATGTCCAACAGTCACGTTTAGGATGCCACTAAGTTCACTCAGTGTTTGCTAGTATAATGGCTTAGTAACAATGAGTTTGAGTGAGCAATGCAGGCAGACGTGCTGCAAATACCTTTGCACTAGTGGGACAATACAGAAGTCCATCACCCACTTTTATGATGACACTAAGTTCACTCAGTGTTTGCTAGTATAATGGCTTAGTAACAATGAGTTTGAGTGTCCAATGCAGGCAGACGTGCTGCAAATATCTTTGCACTAGTGGGACAATACAGAAGTCCAACAGCCACTTTTATGATGCCACTAAGTTCACTCAGTGTTTGCTAGTATAATGGCTTAGTAACAATGAGTTTGAGTGTGCAATGCAGGCAGACGTGCTGCAAATATCTTTCCACTAGTGGGACAATACAGAAGTCCAACAGCCACGTTTAGGATGCCACTAAGTTCACTCAGTGTTTGCTATTATAATGGCTTAGTAACAATGAGTTTGACTGTGCAAGGCAGGTAGACATGCTGCAAATATCTTTGCACTAGTGGGACAATACAGAAGTCCAACAGCCACTTTTATGATACCACTAAGTTCACTCAGTGTTTTCTAGTATAATGGCTTAGTAACAATGAGTTTGAGTGTGCAATGCAGGCAGACGTGCTGCAAATATCTTTGCACTAGTGGGACAATACAGAAGTCCAACAGCCACGTTTAGGATGCCAATAAATTCACTCAGTGTTTGCTAGTGTAATGGTTTAGTAACAATGAGTTTGAGTGTGCAATGCAGGCAGACGTGCTGCAAATATCTTTGCACTAGTGGGACAATACAGAAGTCCAACAGCCACGTTTAGGATGCCACTAAGTTCACTCAGTGTTTGCTAGTATAAGTGCTTAGTAACAATGAGTTTGAGTGTGCAATGCAGGCAGACGTGCTGCAAATATCTTTGCACTACTGGGACAATACAGAAGTCCAACAGCCACGTTTAGGATGCCACTAAATTCACTCAGTGTTTGCTAGTATAATGGCTTAGTAACAATGAGTTTGAGTGTGCAATGCAGGCAGACGTGCTGCAAATATCTTTGCACTAGTGGGACAATACAGAAGTCCAACAGCCACTTTTATGATGCCACTAAGTTCAATCAGTGTTTGCTAGTATAATGGCTTAGTAACAATGAGTTTGAGTGTGCAATGCAGGCAGACGTGCTGCAAATATCTTTGCACTAGTGGGACAATACAGAAGTCCAACACCCACTTTTATGATGCCACTAAGTTCACTCAGTGTTTGCTAGTATAATGGCTTAGTAACAATGAGTTTGAGTGTGCAATGCAGGCAGACGTGCTGCAAATATCTTTGCACTACTGGGACAATACAGAAGTCCAACAGCCACGTTTAGGATGCCACTAAGTTCACTCACTGTTTGCTAGTATAATGGCTTAGTAACAATGAGTTTGAGTGTGCAATGCAGGCAGACATGCTGCAAATATCTTTGCACTAGTGGGACAAAACAGAAGTCCAACAGCCACTTTTATGATGCCACAAATTTCATTCAGTGTTTGCTAGTATAATGGCTTAGTAACAATGAGTTTGAGTGTGTAATGCAGGCAGACATGCTGCAAATATCATTGCACTAGTGGGACACTAACGGAAGACCAACAGCCACTTTTATGATGCCACTAAGTTCACTCAGTGTTTGCTAGTATAATGGCTTAGTAACAATGAGTTTGAGTGTGCAATGCAGGCAGACGTGCTGCAAATATCTTTGCACTAGTGGGACAATACAGATGTCCAACAGTCACGTTTAGGATGCCACTAAGTTCACTCAGTGTTTGCTAGTATAATGGCTTAGTAACAATGAGTTTGAGTGTGCAATGCAGGCAGACGTGCTGCAAATATCTTTGCACTAGTGGGACAATACAGAAGTCCATCACCCACTTTTATGATGACACTAAGTTCACTCAGTGTTTGCTAGTATAATGGCTTAGTAACAATGAGTTTGAGTGTCCAATGCAGGCAGACGTGCTGCAAATATCTTTGCACTAGTGGGACAATACAGAAGTCCAACAGCCACTTTTATGATGCCACTAAGTTCCCTCAGTGTTTGCTAGTATAATGGCTTAGTAACAATGAGTTTGAGTGTGCAATGCAGGCAGACGTGCTGCAAATATCTTTGCACTAGTGGGACAATACAGAAGTCCAACAGCCACGTTTAGGATGCCACTAAGTTCACTCAGTGTTTGCTATTATAATGGCTTAGTAACAATGAGTTTGACTGTGCAAGGCAGGTAGACATGCTGCAAATATCTTTGCACTAGTGGGACAATACAGAAGTCCAACAGCCACTTTTATGATACCACTAAGTTCACTCAGTGTTTTCTAGTATAATGGCTTAGTAACAATGAGTTTGAGTGTGCAATGCAGGCAGACGTGCTGCAAATATCTTTGCACTAGTGGGACAATACAGAAGTCCAACAGCCACGTTTAGGATGCCACTAAGTTCACTCAGTGTTTGCTAGTGTAATGGTTTAGTAACAATGAGTTTGAGTGTGCAATGCAGGCAGACGTGCTGCAAATATCTTTGCACTAGTGGGACAATACAGAAGTCCAACAGCCACTTTTATGATGCCACTAAGTTCACTCAGTGTTTGCTAGTATAATGGTTTAGTAACAGTGAGTTTGAGTGTGCAATGCAGGCAGACGTGCTGCAAATATCTTTGCACTAGTGGGACAATACAGAAGTCCAACAGCCACGTTTAGAATGCCACTAAGTTCACTCAGTGTTTGCTAGTATAATGGCTTAGTAACAATGAGTTTGAGTGTGCAATGCAGGCAGACGTGCTGCAAATATCTTTGCACTAGTGGGACACTAACGGAAGTCCAACAGCCACTTTTATGATGCCACTAAGTTCACTCAGTGTTTGCTAGTATAATGCCTTAGTAACAATGAGTTTGAGTGTGCAATGCAGGCAGACGTGCTGCAAATATATTTGCACTAGTGGGACAATACAGAAGTCCAACAGCCACGTTTAGGATGCCACTAAGTTCACTCAGTGTTTTCTAGTATAATGGCTTAGTAACAATGAGTTTGAGTGTGCAATGCAGGCAGACGTGCTGCAAATATCTTTGCACTAGTGGGACAATACAGAAGTCCAACAGCCACGTTTAGGATGCCACTAAGTTTACTCAGTGTTTGTTAGTGTAATGGTTTAGTAACAATGAGTTTGAGTGTGCAATGCAGGCAGACGTGCTGCAAATATCTTTGCACTAGTGGGACAATACAGAAGTCCAACACCCACTTTTATGATGACACTAAGTTCACTCAGTGTTTGCTAGTATAATGGCTTAGTAACAATGAGTTTGAGTGTCCAATGCAGGCAGACGTGCTGCAAATATCTTTGCACTAGTGGGACAATACAGAAGTCCAACAGCCACTTTTATGATGCCACTAAGTTCCCTCAGTGTTTGCTAGTATAATGGCTTAGTAACAATGAGTTTGAGTGTGCAATGCAGGCAGACGTGCTGCAAATATCTTTGCACTAGTGGGACAATACAGAAGTCCAACAGCCACGTTTAGGATGCCACTAAGTTCACTCAGTGTTTGCTATTATAATGGCTTAGTAACAATGAGTTTGACTGTGCAAGGCAGGTAGACATGCTGCAAATATCTTTGCACTAGTGGGACAATACAGAAGTCCAACAGCCACTTTTATGATACCACTAAGTTCACTCAGTGTTTTCTAGTATAATGGCTTAGTAACAATGAGTTTGAGTGTGCAATGCAGGCAGACGTGCTGCAAATATCTTTGCACTAGTGGGACAATACAGAAGTCCAACAGCCACGTTTAGGATGCCACTAAGTTCACTCAGTGTTTGCTAGTGTAATGGTTTAGTAACAATGAGTTTGAGTGTGCAATGCAGGCAGACGTGCTGCAAATATCTTTGCACTAATGGGACAATACAGAAGTCCAACAGCCACGTTTAGGATGCCACTAAGTTCACTCAGTGTTTGCTAGTATAAGTGCTTAGTAACAATGAGTTTGAGTGTGCAATGCAGGCAGACGTGCTGCAAATATCTTTGCACTACTGGGACAATACAGAAGTCCAACAGCCACGTTTAGGATGCCACTAAATTCACTCAGTGTTTGCTAGTATAATGGCTTAGTAACAATGAGTTTGAGTGTGCAATGCAGGCAGACGTGCTGCAAATATCTTTGCACTAGTGGGACAATACAGAAGTCCAACAGCCACTTTTATGATGCCACTAAGTTCAATCAGTGTTTGCTAGTATAATGGCTTAGTAACAATGAGTTTGAGTGTGCAATGCAGGCAGACGTGCTGCAAATATCTTTGCACTAGTGGGACAATACAGAAGTCCAACACCCACTTTTATGATGCCACTAAGTTCACTCAGTGTTTGCTAGTATAATGGCTTAGTAACAATGAGTTTGAGTGTGCAATGCAGGCAGACGTGCTGCAAATATCTTTGCACTAGTGGGACAATACAGAAGTCCAACAGCCACGTTTAGGATGCCACTAAGTTCACTCAGTGTTTGCTAGTATAATGGCTTAGTAACAATGAGTTTGAGTGTGCAATGCAGGCAGACGTGCTGCAAATATCTTTGCACTAGTGGGACAATACAGAAGTCCAACAGCCACTTTTATGATGCCACTAAGTTCACTCAGTGTTTGCTAGTATAATGGCTTAGTAACAATGAGTTTGACTGTGCAATGCAGGAAGACGTGCTGAAAATATCTTTGCACTAGTGGGACAATACAGAAGTCCAACAGCCACTTTTATGATGCCACTAAGTTCACTCAGTGTTTGCTAGTATAATGGTTTAGTAACAGTGAGTTTGAGTGTGCAATGCAGGCAGACGTGCTGCAAATATCTTTGCACTAGTGGGACAATACAGAAGTCCAACAGCCACGTTTAGGATGCCACTAAGTTCACTCAGTGTTTGCTAGTATAATGGCTTAGTAACAATGAGTTTGAGTGTGCAATGCAGGCAGACGTGCTGCAAATATCTTTGCACTAGTGGGACACTAACGGAAGTCCAACAGCCACTTTTATGATGCCACTAAGTTCACTCAGTGTTTGCTAGTATAATGCCTTAGTAACAATGAGTTTGAGTGTGCAATGCAGGCAGACGTGCTGCAAATATATTTGCACTAGTGGGACAATACAGAAGTCCAACAGCCACGTTTAGGATGCCACTAAGTTCACTCAGTGTTTTCTAGTATAATGGCTTAGTAACAATGAGTTTGAGTGTGCAATGCAGGCAGACGTGCTGCAAATATCTTTGCACTAGTGGGACAATACAGAAGTCCAACAGCCACGTTTAGGATGCCACTAAGTTTACTCAGTGTTTGTTAGTGTAATGGTTTAGTAACAATGAGTTTGAGTGTGCAATGCAGGCAGACGTGCTGCAAATATCTTTGCACTAGTGGGACAATACAGAAGTCCAACACCCACTTTTATGATGACACTAAGTTCACTCAGTGTTTGCTAGTATAATGGCTTAGTAACAATGAGTTTGAGTGTCCAATGCAGGCAGACGTGCTGCAAATATCTTTGCACTAGTGGGACAATACAGAAGTCCAACAGCCACTTTTATGATGCCACTAAGTTCCCTCAGTGTTTGCTAGTATAATGGCTTAGTAACAATGAGTTTGAGTGTGCAATGCAGGCAGACGTGCTGCAAATATCTTTGCACTAGTGGGACAATACAGAAGTCCAACAGCCACGTTTAGGATGCCACTAAGTTCACTCAGTGTTTGCTATTATAATGGCTTAGTAACAATGAGTTTGACTGTGCAAGGCAGGTAGACATGCTGCAAATATCTTTGCACTAGTGGGACAATACAGAAGTCCAACAGCCACTTTTATGATACCACTAAGTTCACTCAGTGTTTTCTAGTATAATGGCTTAGTAACAATGAGTTTGAGTGTGCAATGCAGGCAGACGTGCTGCAAATATCTTTGCACTAGTGGGACAATACAGAAGTCCAACAGCCACGTTTAGGATGCCACTAAGTTCACTCAGTGTTTGCTAGTGTAATGGTTTAGTAACAATGAGTTTGAGTGTGCAATGCAGGCAGACGTGCTGCAAATATCTTTGCACTAGTGGGACAATACAGAAGTCCAACAGCCACGTTTAGGATGCCACTAAGTTCACTCAGTGTTTGCTAGTATAAGTGCTTAGTAACAATGAGTTTGAGTGTGCAATGCAGGCAGACGTGCTGCAAATATCTTTGCACTACTGGGACAATACAGAAGTCCAACAGCCACGTTTAGGATGCCACTAAATTCACTCAGTGTTTGCTAGTATAATGGCTTAGTAACAATGAGTTTGAGTGTGCAATGCAGGCAGACGTGCTGCAAATATCTTTGCACTAGTGGGACAATACAGAAGTCCAACAGCCACTTTTATGATGCCACTAAGTTCAATCAGTGTTTGCTAGTATAATGGCTTAGTAACAATGAGTTTGAGTGTGCAATGCAGGCAGACGTGCTGCAAATATCTTTGCACTAGTGGGACAATACAGAAGTCCAACACCCACTTTTATGATGCCACTAAGTTCACTCAGTGTTTGCTAGTATAATGGCTTAGTAACAATGAGTTTGAGTGTGCAATGCAGGCAGACGTGCTGCAAATATCTTTGCACTAGTGGGACAATACAGAAGTCCAACAGCCACGTTTAGGATGCCACTAAGTTCACTCAGTGTTTGCTAGTATAATGGCTTAGTAACAATGAGTTTGAGTGTGCAATGCAGGCAGACGTGCTGCAAATGTCTTTGCACTAGTGGGACAATACAGAAGTCCAACAGCCACTTTTATGATGCCACTAAGTTCACTCAGTGTTTGCTAGTATAATGGCTTAGTAACAATGAGTTTGAGTGTGGAATGCAGGCAGACGTGCTGCAAATATCTTTGCACTAGTGGGACAATACAGAAGTCCAACAGCCACGTTTAGGATGCCACTAAGTTCACTCAGTGTTTGCTAGTATAATGGTTTAGTAACAGTGAGTATGAGTGTGCAATGCAGGCAGACGTGCTGCAAATATCTTTGCACTAGTGGGACAATACAGAAGTCCAACAGCCACGTTTAGGATGCCACTAAGTTCACTCAGTGTTTGCTAGTATAATGGCTTAGTAACAATGAGTTTGAGTGTGCAATGCAGGCAGACGTGCTGCAAATATCTTTGCACTAGTGGGACACTAACGGAAGTCCAACAGCCACTTTTATGATGCCACTAAGTTCACTCAGTGTTTGCTAGTATAATGCCTTAGTAACAATGAGTTTGAGTGTGCAATGCAGGCAGACGTGCTGCAAATATTTTTGCACTAGTGGGACAATACAGAAGTCCAACAGCCACGTTTAGGATGCCACTAAGTTCACTCAGTGTTTTCTAGTATAATGGCTTAGTAACAATGAGTTTGAGTGTGCAATGCAGGCAGACGTGCTGCAAATATCTTTGCACTAGTGGGACAATACAGAAGTCCAACAGCCACGTTTAGGATGCCACTAAGTTTACTCAGTGTTTGTTAGTGTAATGGTTTAGTAACAATGAGTTTGAGTGTGCAATGCAGGCAGACGTGCTGCAAATATCTTTGCACTAGTGGGACAATACAGAAGTCCAACAGCCACTTTTATGATGCCACTAAGTTCACTCAGTGTTTGCTAGTATAATGGCTTAGTAACAATGAGTTTGAGTGTGCAATGCAGGCAGACGTGCTGCAAATATCTTTGCACTAGTGGGACAATACAGAAGTCCAACAGCCACGTTTAGGATGCCACTAAGTTCACTCAGTGTTTGCTATTATAATGGCTTAGTAACAATGAGTTTGACTGTGCAAGGCAGGTAGACATGCTGCAAATATCTTTGCACTAGTGGGACAATACAGAAGTCCAACAGCCACTTTTATGATACCACTAAGTTCACTCAGTGTTTTCTAGTATAATGGCTTAGTAACAATGAGTTTGAGTGTGCAATGCAGGCAGACGTGCTGCAAATATCTTTGCACTAGTGGGACAATACAGAAGTCCAACAGCCACGTTTAGGATGCCACTAAGTTCACTCAGTGTTTGCTAGTGTAATGGTTTAGTAACAATGAGTTTGAGTGTGCAATGCAGGCAGACGTGCTGCAAATATCTTTGCACTAGTGGGACAATACAGAAGTCCAACAGCCACTTTTATGATGCCACTAAGTTCACTCAGTGTTTGCTAGTATAATGGTTTAGTAACAGTGAGTTTGAGTGTGCAATGCAGGCAGACGTGCTGCAAATATCTTTGCACTAGTGGGACAATACAGAAGTCCAACAGCCACGTTTAGAATGCCACTAAGTTCACTCAGTGTTTGCTAGTATAATGGCTTAGTAACAATGAGTTTGAGTGTGCAATGCAGGCAGACGTGCTGCAAATATCTTTGCACTAGTGGGACACTAACGGAAGTCCAACAGCCACTTTTATGATGCCACTAAGTTCACTCAGTGTTTGCTAGTATAATGCCTTAGTAACAATGAGTTTGAGTGTGCAATGCAGGCAGACGTGCTGCAAATATATTTGCACTAGTGGGACAATACAGAAGTCCAACAGCCACGTTTAGGATGCCACTAAGTTCACTCAGTGTTTTCTAGTATAATGGCTTAGTAACAATGAGTTTGAGTGTGCAATGCAGGCAGACGTGCTGCAAATATCTTTGCACTAGTGGGACAATACAGAAGTCCAACAGCCACGTTTAGGATGCCACTAAGTTTACTCAGTGTTTGTTAGTGTAATGGTTTAGTAACAATGAGTTTGAGTGTGCAATGCAGGCAGACGTGCTGCAAATATCTTTGCACTAGTGGGACAATACAGAAGTCCAACACCCACTTTTATGATGACACTAAGTTCACTCAGTGTTTGCTAGTATAATGGCTTAGTAACAATGAGTTTGAGTGTCCAATGCAGGCAGACGTGCTGCAAATATCTTTGCACTAGTGGGACAATACAGAAGTCCAACAGCCACTTTTATGATGCCACTAAGTTCCCTCAGTGTTTGCTAGTATAATGGCTTAGTAACAATGAGTTTGAGTGTGCAATGCAGGCAGACGTGCTGCAAATATCTTTGCACTAGTGGGACAATACAGAAGTCCAACAGCCACGTTTAGGATGCCACTAAGTTCACTCAGTGTTTGCTATTATAATGGCTTAGTAACAATGAGTTTGACTGTGCAAGGCAGGTAGACATGCTGCAAATATCTTTGCACTAGTGGGACAATACAGAAGTCCAACAGCCACTTTTATGATACCACTAAGTTCACTCAGTGTTTTCTAGTATAATGGCTTAGTAACAATGAGTTTGAGTGTGCAATGCAGGCAGACGTGCTGCAAATATCTTTGCACTAGTGGGACAATACAGAAGTCCAACAGCCACGTTTAGGATGCCACTAAGTTCACTCAGTGTTTGCTAGTGTAATGGTTTAGTAACAATGAGTTTGAGTGTGCAATGCAGGCAGACGTGCTGCAAATATCTTTGCACTAATGGGACAATACAGAAGTCCAACAGCCACGTTTAGGATGCCACTAAGTTCACTCAGTGTTTGCTAGTATAAGTGCTTAGTAACAATGAGTTTGAGTGTGCAATGCAGGCAGACGTGCTGCAAATATCTTTGCACTACTGGGACAATACAGAAGTCCAACAGCCACGTTTAGGATGCCACTAAATTCACTCAGTGTTTGCTAGTATAATGGCTTAGTAACAATGAGTTTGAGTGTGCAATGCAGGCAGACGTGCTGCAAATATCTTTGCACTAGTGGGACAATACAGAAGTCCAACAGCCACTTTTATGATGCCACTAAGTTCAATCAGTGTTTGCTAGTATAATGGCTTAGTAACAATGAGTTTGAGTGTGCAATGCAGGCAGACGTGCTGCAAATATCTTTGCACTAGTGGGACAATACAGAAGTCCAACACCCACTTTTATGATGCCACTAAGTTCACTCAGTGTTTGCTAGTATAATGGCTTAGTAACAATGAGTTTGAGTGTGCAATGCAGGCAGACGTGCTGCAAATATCTTTGCACTAGTGGGACAATACAGAAGTCCAACAGCCACGTTTAGGATGCCACTAAGTTCACTCAGTGTTTGCTAGTATAATGGCTTAGTAACAATGAGTTTGAGTGTGCAATGCAGGCAGACGTGCTGCAAATATCTTTGCACTAGTGGGACAATACAGAAGTCCAACAGCCACTTTTATGATGCCACTAAGTTCACTCAGTGTTTGCTAGTATAATGGCTTAGTAACAATGAGTTTGACTGTGCAATGCAGGAAGACGTGCTGAAAATATCTTTGCACTAGTGGGACAATACAGAAGTCCAACAGCCACTTTTATGATGCCACTAAGTTCACTCAGTGTTTGCTAGTATAATGGTTTAGTAACAGTGAGTTTGAGTGTGCAATGCAGGCAGACGTGCTGCAAATATCTTTGCACTAGTGGGACAATACAGAAGTCCAACAGCCACGTTTAGGATGCCACTAAGTTCACTCAGTGTTTGCTAGTATAATGGCTTAGTAACAATGAGTTTGAGTGTGCAATGCAGGCAGACGTGCTGCAAATATCTTTGCACTAGTGGGACACTAACGGAAGTCCAACAGCCACTTTTATGATGCCACTAAGTTCACTCAGTGTTTGCTAGTATAATGCCTTAGTAACAATGAGTTTGAGTGTGCAATGCAGGCAGACGTGCTGCAAATATATTTGCACTAGTGGGACAATACAGAAGTCCAACAGCCACGTTTAGGATGCCACTAAGTTCACTCAGTGTTTTCTAGTATAATGGCTTAGTAACAATGAGTTTGAGTGTGCAATGCAGGCAGACGTGCTGCAAATATCTTTGCACTAGTGGGACAATACAGAAGTCCAACAGCCACGTTTAGGATGCCACTAAGTTTACTCAGTGTTTGTTAGTGTAATGGTTTAGTAACAATGAGTTTGAGTGTGCAATGCAGGCAGACGTGCTGCAAATATCTTTGCACTAGTGGGACAATACAGAAGTCCAACACCCACTTTTATGATGACACTAAGTTCACTCAGTGTTTGCTAGTATAATGGCTTAGTAACAATGAGTTTGAGTGTCCAATGCAGGCAGACGTGCTGCAAATATCTTTGCACTAGTGGGACAATACAGAAGTCCAACAGCCACTTTTATGATGCCACTAAGTTCCCTCAGTGTTTGCTAGTATAATGGCTTAGTAACAATGAGTTTGAGTGTGCAATGCAGGCAGACGTGCTGCAAATATCTTTGCACTAGTGGGACAATACAGAAGTCCAACAGCCACGTTTAGGATGCCACTAAGTTCACTCAGTGTTTGCTATTATAATGGCTTAGTAACAATGAGTTTGACTGTGCAAGGCAGGTAGACATGCTGCAAATATCTTTGCACTAGTGGGACAATACAGAAGTCCAACAGCCACTTTTATGATACCACTAAGTTCACTCAGTGTTTTCTAGTATAATGGCTTAGTAACAATGAGTTTGAGTGTGCAATGCAGGCAGACGTGCTGCAAATATCTTTGCACTAGTGGGACAATACAGAAGTCCAACAGCCACGTTTAGGATGCCACTAAGTTCACTCAGTGTTTGCTAGTGTAATGGTTTAGTAACAATGAGTTTGAGTGTGCAATGCAGGCAGACGTGCTGCAAATATCTTTGCACTAGTGGGACAATACAGAAGTCCAACAGCCACGTTTAGGATGCCACTAAGTTCACTCAGTGTTTGCTAGTATAAGTGCTTAGTAACAATGAGTTTGAGTGTGCAATGCAGGCAGACGTGCTGCAAATATCTTTGCACTACTGGGACAATACAGAAGTCCAACAGCCACGTTTAGGATGCCACTAAATTCACTCAGTGTTTGCTAGTATAATGGCTTAGTAACAATGAGTTTGAGTGTGCAATGCAGGCAGACGTGCTGCAAATATCTTTGCACTAGTGGGACAATACAGAAGTCCAACAGCCACTTTTATGATGCCACTAAGTTCAATCAGTGTTTGCTAGTATAATGGCTTAGTAACAATGAGTTTGAGTGTGCAATGCAGGCAGACGTGCTGCAAATATCTTTGCACTAGTGGGACAATACAGAAGTCCAACACCCACTTTTATGATGCCACTAAGTTCACTCAGTGTTTGCTAGTATAATGGCTTAGTAACAATGAGTTTGAGTGTGCAATGCAGGCAGACGTGCTGCAAATATCTTTGCACTAGTGGGACAATACAGAAGTCCAACAGCCACGTTTAGGATGCCACTAAGTTCACTCAGTGTTTGCTAGTATAATGGCTTAGTAACAATGAGTTTGAGTGTGCAATGCAGGCAGACGTGCTGCAAATGTCTTTGCACTAGTGGGACAATACAGAAGTCCAACAGCCACTTTTATGATGCCACTAAGTTCACTCAGTGTTTGCTAGTATAATGGCTTAGTAACAATGAGTTTGAGTGTGGAATGCAGGCAGACGTGCTGCAAATATCTTTGCACTAGTGGGACAATACAGAAGTCCAACAGCCACGTTTAGGATGCCACTAAGTTCACTCAGTGTTTGCTAGTATAATGGTTTAGTAACAGTGAGTATGAGTGTGCAATGCAGGCAGACGTGCTGCAAATATCTTTGCACTAGTGGGACAATACAGAAGTCCAACAGCCACGTTTAGGATGCCACTAAGTTCACTCAGTGTTTGCTAGTATAATGGCTTAGTAACAATGAGTTTGAGTGTGCAATGCAGGCAGACGTGCTGCAAATATCTTTGCACTAGTGGGACACTAACGGAAGTCCAACAGCCACTTTTATGATGCCACTAAGTTCACTCAGTGTTTGCTAGTATAATGCCTTAGTAACAATGAGTTTGAGTGTGCAATGCAGGCAGACGTGCTGCAAATATTTTTGCACTAGTGGGACAATACAGAAGTCCAACAGCCACGTTTAGGATGCCACTAAGTTCACTCAGTGTTTTCTAGTATAATGGCTTAGTAACAATGAGTTTGAGTGTGCAATGCAGGCAGACGTGCTGCAAATATCTTTGCACTAGTGGGACAATACAGAAGTCCAACAGCCACGTTTAGGATGCCACTAAGTTTACTCAGTGTTTGTTAGTGTAATGGTTTAGTAACAATGAGTTTGAGTGTGCAATGCAGGCAGACGTGCTGCAAATATCTTTGCACTAGTGGGACAATACAGAAGTCCAACAGCCACTTTTATGATGCCACTAAGTTCACTCAGTGTTTGCTAGTATAAAGGCTTAGTAACAATGAGTTTGAGTGTGCAATGCAGGCAGACGTGCTGGAAATATCTTTGCACTAGTGGGACAATACAGAAGTCCAACAGCCACGTTTAGGATGCCACTAAGTTCACTCAGTGCTTGTTATTATAATGGCTTAGTAACAATGAGTTTGACTGTGCAATGCAGGTAGACATGCTGCAAATATCTTTGCACTAGTGGGACAATACAGAAGTCCAACAGCCACTTTTATGATACCACTAAGTTCACTCAGTGTTTTCTAGTATGATGGCTTAGTAACAATGAGTTTGAGTGTGCAATGCAGGCAGACGTGCTGCAAATATCTTTGCACTAGTGGGACAATACAGAAGTCCAACAGCCACGTTTAGGATGCCACTAAGTTCACTCAGTGTTTGCTAGTGTAATGGTTTAGTAACAATGAGTTTGAGTGTGCAATGCAGGCAGACGTGCTGCAAATATCTTTGCACTAGTGGGACAATACAGAAGTCCAACAGCCACGTTTAGGATGCCACTAACTTCACTCAGTGTTTGCTAGTATAATGGCTTAGTAACAATGAGTTTGAGTGTGCAATGCAGGCAGACGTGCTGCAAATATCTTTGCACTACTGGGACAATACAGAAGTCCAACAGCCACGTTTAGGATGCCACTAAATTCACTCAGTGTTTGCTAGTATAATGGCTTAGTAACAATGAGTTTGAGTGTGCAATGCAGGCAGACGTGCTGCAAATATCTTTGCACTAGTGGGACAATACAGAAGTCCAACAGCCACTTTTATGATGCCACTAAGTTCAATCAGTGTTTGCTAGTATAATGGCTTAGTAACAATGAGTTTGAGTGTGCAATGCAGGCAGACGTGCTGCAAATATCTTTGCACTAGTGGGACAATACAGAAGTCCAACACCCACTTTTATGATGCCACTAAGTTCACTCAGTGTTTGCTATTATAATGGTTTAGTAACAATGAGTTTGAGTGTGCAATGCAGGCAGACGTGCTGCAAATATCTTTGCACTAGTGGGACAATACAGAAGTCCAACAGCCACGTTTAGGATGCCACTAAGTTCACTCAGTGTTTGCTAGTATAATGGCTTAGTAACAATGAGTTTGAGTGTGCAATGCAGGCAGACGTGCTGCAAATATCTTTGCACTAGTGGGACAATACAGAAGTCCAACAGCCACGTTGCGATGGCACTAAGTTCACTCAGTGTTTGCTAGTATAATGGCTTAGTAACAATGAGTTTGAGTGTGCAATGCAGGCAGACGTGCTGCAAATATCTTTGCACTACTGGGACAATACAGAAGTCCAACAGCCACGTTTAGGATGCCACTAAATTCACTCAGTGTTTGCTAGTATAATGGCTTAGTAACAATGAGTTTGAGTGTGTAATGAAGGCAGACGTGCTGCAAATATCTTTGCACTAGTGGGACAATACAGAAGTCCAACAGCCACGTTTAGGATGCCACTAAGTTCACTCAGTGTTTGCTAGTATAATGGCTTAGTAACAATGAGTTTGAGTGTGCAATGCAGGCAGACGTGCTGCAAATATCTTTGCACTAGTGGGACAATACAGAAGTCCAACAGCCACGTTGCGATGGCACTAAGTTAACTCAGTGTTTGCTAGTATAATGGCTTAGTAACAATGAGTTTGAGTGTGCAATGCAGGCAGACGTGCTGCAAATGTCTTTGCACTAGTGGGACAATATTGAAGTCCAACAGCCACTTTTATGATGCCACTAAGTTCACTCAGTGTTTGCTAGTATAATGGCTTAGTAACAATGAGTTTGAGTGTGGAATTCAGGCAGACGTGCTGCAAATATCTTTGCACTAGTGGGACAATACAGAAGTCCAACAGCCACTTTTATGATGCCACTAAGTTCACTCAGTGTTTGCTAGTATAATGGTTTAGTAACAATGAGTTTGAGTGTGCAATGCAGGCAGACGTGCTGCAAATATCTTTGCACTAGTGGGACAATACAGAAGTCCAACAGCCACGTTTAGGATGCCACTAAGTTTACTCAGTGTTTGCTAGTATAATGGCTTAGTAACAATGAGTTTGAGTGTGCAATGCAGGCAGACGTGCTGCAAATATCTTTGCACTAGTGGGACACTAATGGAAGTCCAACAGCCACTTTTATGATGCCACTAAGTTCACTCAGTGTTTGCTAGTATAATGGCTTAGTAACAATGAGTTTGAGTGTGCAATGCAGGCAGACGTGCTGCAAATATCTTTGCACTAGTGGGACAATACAGAAGTCCAACAGCCACTTTTATGATGCCACGAAGTTCACTCAGTGTTTGCTAGTATAATGGATTAGTAACAATGAGTTTGAGTGTGCAATGCAGGTAGACGTGCTGCAAATATCTTTGCACTAGTGGGACAATACAGAAGTCCAACATCCACTTTTATGATACCACTAAGTTCACTCAGTGTTTGCTAGTATAATGGCTTTGTAACAATGAGTTTGAGTGTGCAATGCAGGCAGACGTGCTGCAAATATCATTGCACTAGTGGGACACTAACGGAAGTCCAACAGCCACTTTTATGATGCCACTAAGTTCACTCAGTGTTTGTAGTATAATGCTATAGTAACAATGAGTTTGAGTGTGCAATGCAGGCAGACGTGCTGCAAATATCTTTGCACTAGTGGGACAATACAGAAGTCCAACAGCCACGTTTAGGATGCCACTAAGTTCACTCAGTGTTTTCTAGTATAATGGCTTAGTAACAATGAGTTTGAGTGTGCAATGCAGGCAGACGTGCTGCAAATATCTTTGCACTAGTGGGACAATACAGAAGTCCAACAGCCACGTTTAGGATGCCACTAAGTTTACTCAGTGTTTGCTAGTGTAATGGTTTAGTAACAATGAGTTTGAGTGTGCAATGCAGGCAGACGTGCTGCAAATATCTTTGCACTAGTGGGACAATACAGAAGTCTAACAGCCACGTTTAGGATGCCACTAAGTTCACTCAGTGTTTGCTAGTATAATGGCTTAGTAACAATGAGTTTGAGTGTGCAATGCAGGCAGACGTGCTGCAAATATCTTTGCACTACTGGGACAATACAGAAGTCCAACAGCCACGTTTAGGATGCCACTAAATTCACTCAGTGTTTGCTAGTATAATGGCTTAGTAACAATGAGTTTGAGTGTGCAATGCAGGCAGACGTGCTGCAAATATCTTTGCACTAGTGGGACAATACAGAAGTCCAACAGCCACTTTTATGATGCTACTAAGTTCAATCAGTGTTTGCTAGTATAATGGCTTAGTAACAATGAGTTTGAGTGTGCAATGCAGGCAGACGTGCTGCAAATATCTTTGCACTAGTGGGACAATACAGAAGTCCAACACCCACTTTTATGATGCCACTAAGTTCACTCAGTGTTTGCTAGTATAATGGCTTAGTAACAATGAGTTTGAGTGTGCAATGCAGGCAGACGTGCTGCAAATATCTTTGCACTAGTGGGACAATACAGAAGTCCAACAGCCACGTTTAGGATGCCCCTAAGTTCACTCAGTGTTTGCTAGTATAATGGCTTAGTAACAATGAGTTTGAGTGTGCAATGCAGGCAGACGTGCTGCAAATATCTTTGCACTAGTGGGACACTAACGGAAGTCCAACAGCCACTTTTATGATGCCACTAAGTTCACTCAGTGTTTGCTAGTATAATGCCTTAGTAACAATGAGTTTGAGTGTGCAATGCAGGTAGACGTGCTGCAAATATCTTTGCACTAGTGGGACAATACAGAAGTCCAACACCCACTTTTATGATGCCACTAAGTTCACTCAGTGTTTGCTAGTATAATGGCTTAGTAACAATGAGTTTGAGTGTGCAATGCAGGCAGACGTGCTGCAAATATCTTTGCACTAGTGGGACAATACAGAAGTCCAACAGCCACGTTACGATGGCACTAAGTTCACTCAGTGTTTGCTAGTATAATGGCTTAGTAACAATGAGTTTGAGTGTGCAATGCAGGCAGACGTGCTGCAATTATCTTTGCACTAGTGGGACAATACAGAAGTCCATCAGCCACTTTTATGATGCCACTAAGTTCACTCAGTGTTTGCTAGTATAATGGCTTAGTAACAATGAGTTTGAGTGTGCAATGCAGGCAGACGTGCTGCAAATATCTTTGCACTAGTGGGACAATACAGAAGTCCAACACCCACTTTTATGATGCCACTAAGTTCTCTCAGTGTTTGCTAGTATAATGGCTTAGTAACAATGAGTTTGAGTGTGCAATGCAGGCACACGTGCTGCAAATATCTTTGCACTAGTGGGACAATACAGAAGTCCAACAGCCACGTTACGATGGCACTAAGTTCACTCAGTGTTTGCTAGTATAATGGCTTTGTAACAATGAGTTTGAGTGTGCAATGCAGGCAGACGTGCTGCAAATATCTTTGCACTACTGGGACAATACAGAAGTCCAACAGCCACGTTTAGGATGCCACTAAGTTCACTCAGTGTTTGCTAGTATAATGGCTTAGTAACAATGAGTTTGAGTGTGCAATGCAGGCAGACGTGCTGCAAATATCTTTGCACTACTGGGACAATACAGAAGTCCAACAGCCACGTTTAGGATGCCACTAAATTCACTCAGTGTTTGCTAGTATAATGGCTTAGTAACAATGAGTTTGAGTGTGCAATGCAGGCAGACGTGCTGCAAATATCTTTGCACTAGTGGGACAATACAGAAGTCCAACAGCCACTTTTATGATGCCATTAAGTTCAATCAGTGTTTGCTAGTATAATGGCTTAGTAACAATGAGTTTGAGTGTGCAATGCAGGCAGACGTGCTGCAAATATCTTTGCACTAGTGGGACAATACAGAAGTCCAACACCCACTTTTATGATGCCACTAAGTTCACTCAGTGTTTGCTATTATAATGGTTTAGTAACAATGAGTTTGAGTGTGCAATGCAGGCAGACGTGCTGCAAATATCTTTGCACTAGTGGGACAATACAGAAGTCCAACAGCCACGTTTAGGATGCCACTAAGTTCACTCAGTGTTTGCTAGTATAATGGCTTAGTAACAATGAGTTTGAGTGTGCAATGCAGGCAGACGTGCTGCAAATATCTTTGCACTAGTGGGACAATACAGAAGTCCAACAGCCACGTTGCGATGGCACTAAGTTCACTCAGTGTTTGCTAGTATAATGGCTTAGTAACAATGAGTTTGAGTGTGCAATGCAGGCAGACGTGCTGCAAATATCTTTGCACTACTGGGACAATACAGAAGTCCAACAGCCACGTTTAGGATGCCACTAAATTCACTCAGTGTTTGCTAGTATAATGGCTTAGTAACAATGAGTTTGAGTGTGTAATGCAGGCAGACGTGCTGCAAATATCTTTGCACTAGTGGGACAATACAGAAGTCCAACAGCCACGTTTAGGATGCCACTAAGTTCACTCAGTGTTTGCTAGTATAATGGCTTAGTAACAATGACTTTGAGTGTGAAATGCAGGCAGACGTGCTGCAAATATCTTTGCACTAGTGGGACAATACAGAAGTCCAACAGCCACGTTGCGAAGGCACTAAGTTAACTCAGTGTTTGCTAGTATAATGGCTTAGTAACAATGAGTTTGAGTGTGCAATGCAGGCAGACGTGCTGCAAATGTCTTTGCACTAGTGGGACAATATTGAAGTCCAACAGCCACTTTTATGATGCCACTAAGTTCACTCAGTGTTTGCTAGTATAATGGCTTAGTAACAATGAGTTTGAGTGTGGAATGCAGGCAGACGTGCTGCAAATATCTTTGCACTAGTGGGACAATACAGAAGTCCAACAGCCACTTTTATGATGCCACTAAGTTCACTCAGTGTTTGCTAGTATAATGGTTTAGTAACAATGAGTTTGAGTGTGCAATGCAGGCAGACGTGCTGCAAATATCTTTGCACTAGTGGGACAATACAGAAGTCCAACAGCCACGTTTAGGATGCCACTAAGTTTACTCAGTGTTTGCTAGTATAATGGCTTAGTAACAATGAGTTTGAGTGTGCAATGCAGGCAGACGTGCTGCAAATATCTTTGCACTAGTGGGACACTAATGGAAGTCCAACAGCCACTTTTATGATGCCACTAAGTTCACTCAGTGTTTGCTAGTATAATGGCTTAGTAACAATGAGTTTGAGTGTGCAATGCAGGCAGACGTGCTGCAAATATCTTTGCACTAGTGGGACAATACAGAAGTCCAACAGCCACTTTTATGATGCCACTAAGTTCACTCAGTGTTTGCTAGTATAATGGATTAGTAACAATGAGTTTGAGTGTGCAATGCAGGTAGACGTGCTGCAAATATCTTTGCACTAGTGGGACAATACAGAAGTCCAACATCCACTTTTATGATACCACTAAGTTCACTCAGTGTTTGCTAGTATAATGGCTTTGTAACAATGAGTTTGAGTGTGCAATGCAGGCAGACGTGCTGCAAATATCATTGCACTAGTGGGACACTAACGGAAGTCCAACAGCCACTTTTATGATGCCACTAAGTTCACTCAGTGTTTGTAGTATAATGCTATAGTAACAATGAGTTTGAGTGTGCAATGCAGGCAGACGTGCTGCAAATATCTTTGCACTAGTGGGACAATACAGAAGTCCAACAGCCACGTTTAGGATGCCACTAAGTTCACTCAGTGTTTTCTAGTATAATGGCTTAGTAACAATGAGTTTGAGTGTGCAATGCAGGCAGACGTGCTGCAAATATCTTTGCACTAGTGGGACAATACAGAAGTCCAACAGCCACGTTTAGGATGCCACTAAGTTTACTCAGTGTTTGCTAGTGTAATGGTTTAGTAACAATGAGTTTGAGTGTGCAATGCAGGCAGACGTGCTGCAAATATCTTTGCACTAGTGGGACAATACAGAAGTCTAACAGCCACGTTTAGGATGCCACTAAGTTCACTCAGTGTTTGCTAGTATAATGGCTTAGTAACAATGAGTTTGAGTGTGCAATGCAGGCAGACGTGCTGCAAATATCTTTGCACTACTGGGACAATACAGAAGTCCAACAGCCACGTTTAGGATGCCACTAAATTCACTCAGTGTTTGCTAGTATAATGGCTTAGTAACAATGAGTTTGAGTGTGCAATGCAGGCAGACGTGCTGCAAATATCTTTGCACTAGTGGGACAATACAGAAGTCCAACAGCCACTTTTATGATGCTACTAAGTTCAATCAGTGTTTGCTAGTATAATGGCTTAGTAACAATGAGTTTGAGTGTGCAATGCAGGCAGACGTGCTGCAAATATCTTTGCACTAGTGGGACAATACAGAAGTCCAACACCCACTTTTATGATGCCACTAAGTTCACTCAGTGTTTGCTAGTATAATGGCTTAGTAACAATGAGTTTGAGTGTGCAATGCAGGCAGACGTGCTGCAAATATCTTTGCACTAGTGGGACAATACAGAAGTCCAACAGCCACGTTTAGGATGCCACTAAGTTCACTCAGTGTTTGCTAGTATAATGGCTTAGTAACAATGAGTTTGAGTGTGCAATGCAGGCAGACGTGCTGCAAATATCTTTGCACTAGTGGGACACTAACGGAAGTCCAACAGCCACTTTTATGATGCCACTAAGTTCACTCAGTGTTTGCTAGTATAATGCCTTAGTAACAATGAGTTTGAGTGTGCAATGCAGGTAGACGTGCTGCAAATATCTTTGCACTAGTGGGACAATACAGAAGTCCAACACCCACTTTTATGATGCCACTAAGTTCACTCAGTGTTTGCTAGTATAATGGCTTAGTAACAATGAGTTTGAGTGTGCAATGCAGGCAGACGTGCTGCAAATATCTTTGCACTAGTGGGACAATACAGAAGTCCAACAGCCACGTTACGATGGCACTAAGTTCACTCAGTGTTTGCTAGTATAATGGCTTAGTAACAATGAGTTTGAGTGTGCAATGCAGGCAGACGTGCTGCAATTATCTTTGCACTAGTGGGACAATACAGAAGTCCATCAGCCACTTTTATGATGCCACTAAGTTCACTCAGTGTTTGCTAGTATAATGGCTTAGTAACAATGAGTTTGAGTGTGCAATGCAGGCAGACGTGCTGCAAATATCTTTGCACTAGTGGGACAATACAGAAGTCCAACACCCACTTTTATGATGCCACTAAGTTCTCTCAGTGTTTGCTAGTATAATGGCTTAGTAACAATGAGTTTGAGTGTGCAATGCAGGCAGACGTGCTGCAAATATCTTTGCACTAGTGGGACAATACAGAAGTCCAACAGCCACGTTACGATGGCACTAAGTTCACTCAGTGTTTGCTAGTATAATGGCTTTGTAACAATGAGTTTGAGTGTGCAATGCAGGCAGACGTGCTGCAAATGTCTTTGCACTAGTGGGACAATACAGAAGTCCAACAGCCACTTTTATGATGCCACTAAGTTCACTCAGTGTTTGCTAGTATAATGGCTTAGTAACAATGAGTTTGAGTGTGCAATGCAGGCAGACGTACTGCAAATATCTTTGCACTAGTGGGACAATACAGAAGTCCAACAGCCACTTTTATGATGCCACTAAGTTCACTCAGTGTTTGCTAGTATAATGGCTTAGTAACAATGAGTTTGAGTGTGCAATGCAGGCAGACGTGCTGCAAATATCTTTGCACTAGTGGGACAATACAGAAGTCCAACAGCCACGTTTAGGATGGCACTAAGTTCACTCAGTGTTTGCTAGTATAATGGCTTAGTAACAATGAGTTTGAGTGTGCAATGCAGGCAGACGTGCTGCAAATATATTTGCACTAGTGGGACAATACAGAAGTCCAACAGCCACTTTTATGATGCCACTAAGTTCACTCAGTGTTTGCTAGTATAATGGCTTAGTAACAATGAGTTTGAGTGTGCAATGCAGGCAGACGTGCTCCAAATATCTTTGCACTAGTGGAACAATACAGAAGTCCAACAGCCACTTTTATGATGCCACTAAGTTCACTCAGTGTTTGCTAGTATAATGGCTTCGTAACAATGAGTTTGAGTGTGCAATGCAGGCAGACGTGCTGCAAATATCTTTGCACTAGTGGGACAATATAGAAGTCCAACAGCCACGTTTAGGATGCCACTAATTTCACTCAGTGTTTGCTAGTATAATGGCTTAGTAACAATGAGTTTGAGTGTGCAATGCAGGCAGACGTGCTGCAAATATCTTTGCACTAGTGGGACAATACAGAAGTCCAACAGCCACGTTTAGGATGCCACTAAGTTCACTTAGTGTTTGCTAGTATAATGGCTTAGTAACTGAGTTTGAGTGTGCAATGAAGGCAGACGTGCTGCAAATATCTTTGCACTAGTGGGACAATACAGAAGTCCAACAGCCACTTTTAGGATGCCACTAAGTTCACTCAGTGTTTGCTAGTATAATGGCTTAGTAACAATGAGTTTGAGTGTGCAATGCAGGCAGACGTGCTGCAAATATCTTTTCACTAGTGGGACAATACAGAATTCCAACAGCCACTTTTATGATGCCACTAAGTTCACTCAGTGTTTGCTAGTATAATGGCTTAGTAACAATGAGTTTGAGTGTGCAAAGGGCAGGAGGGTACAGTGGCAGGGTTGTGAGTCTCTGGGTAGAGGAAAGGAAGCCTGCCTTTCTATCCCTCCTAATGGGGAAATGCAGCGAGGAAATCCCTGACCTTAGCTACACAGACGCTGTCATCTTGTGTAGCTGTTAAACTCTGTTTTCACGGACCTGTCACCTATGGCTCTGACCCTGCCGGTATTAGCCCTTAAAAGGACTGATAGAAAGTGCTATCCCTATTCTGTACAGCGCTGTGTATAGAGCGTACACAGCAGTATCGGAGATAGGCGCTGCGCCAGCTGACTGACACCAAGGACGCAGAAGGCAGATAATGGCGTGCTGGAGGAAAATGTCCGTTTTTATAATGCAGGGACATGGGACATGAACATCCTATCACACATGCCGTTGCTTCTCTGGCTAAAAGTCCACTTAGCTGTGTGTGTGTCTGGGATTGGCTGACATGCTGGCCCGCCCCACTACACGCGCGCGCTTAGGGAAGGAAGACAAGTAAAAAAAAATAAAAATGGCGATCGCCATTATACAAACAGCAGTGATCTGAATGCGCTGTTCCCGCACCCTATACACTGAAATTTCATAATAGTGTGAGTCACAGAGTGACTTACACTATTACAGCGGAAAGCCAGCTAGGAATTAGCTGGTCTTTTTGCTGCTAGAACCGTTCTCGAACGTATCTAGAACTATCGAGCTTTAGCAAAAAGCTCGAGTTCTAGTTCGATCTAGAACGGCCCCCAAAATCACTCGAGCCGCGAACTGGAGAACCTTGAACCGCGAACCGCGCTCAACTCTAATCTTGACCTCTGTATTGCAGAAGCTGCGTGGAGCTGACACAGAGCGATGTCATGTTCTGCGGCGCTTCCTGTCACCTTCATGTAGCAGAGCTGACAGCGTCATGTGAATTACTTCGGACCTTGATTGTTGTTTGGGATTAATAAAGAGGTAAATGAGGGTTTTTTTTGTCTTTTATTCCAAATAAAGGATTTTTCGTTGTGTGTGTTTTTGTACTTTCACTTATAGGTTAATAATGGAAGGTATCTTGGGGAGACGCCTGTCATGATTAACCCCTTATTACCCTAATTGCCACCGCACCAGGGCAATTCAGGATGAGCAGCTAGAGTCCCGGGACTGTTTCATCTAATGGATGCGTCAATTCCGGGTGGCTGCTGGCTGATATTGTTAGGGTGGTGGGCTCCCCATAACAAGGCGCTCCCCATCCTGAGAATTCCAGCCTTCAGCCATGTGACTTTACCTTGGCTTGTATCAAAATTAGGGGGACCGCACGCCGTTTTTGAAAATTATTTATTTATTTATTTATTGTACTGCACGATATAGACCCACCCAGTGGCAGCTGTGATTGGTTGCAGTGAGACAGCTGTCACTCAGCGTGGGGGCGGGTCTGACTGCAACCAATCATAGGCGCCGGTGGGGGGGAAGCATTGAATACTAGATGGAATAATGAGCGGCCGGCTTTTTCAAAACAGGAAAAGCCGCCGGAGCTTTGTGACAACTGTCCAGCGTCGCGCCCATGATCGGTGTGTATGAGAGAAGGGGGAGAGAGACCAGGAGTGATTTTAAACTATTTCGATCGTTCTGCTGGACATGCTGAGCATGCTCAGTAGAACGTGACAGAATCCGTCAGCGGATTCCGCCGTTTAGCGCATAGTGGCGGAATCCGCCACCATAGACAATCATTAGACACCGTGGCGGATTCCAACGGAATCCGTCAAGGTGCGCTATTTTAACGACACAAAAACGCTACTTGCAGCATTCCTTCCGCCCGTCCTCCAGCCGTGTGGCTTTATCTTGGCTGGTATCAAAATTAGGGGGGACCGCAGGGTTTTATTATTTACAGGGTTTTAATGTATGCGGCAATTCTGGGCGCCTGCTGACTGATATTGTTAGGCTGGGGGGCTCCCCATAACGTGGGGCTCCCGATCCTGAGAATACCAGCCTTCAGCCGTATGGCTTTATCTGGCTGGTATTAAAATAGGGGGGGACCGCACGCCGTTTTTTTTAATTATTTATTTATTTATTTTACTGCACAATATAGACCCGCCCGCCGGCGGCTGTGATTGGTTGCAGTGAGACAGCTGTCACTCAGCGTGGGGGCGTGTCTTACTGCAACCAATCATGGGTGCCGGTCGGCAGGGGGAACAGGGAATACCAGATTAAATAATGAGCAGCAGAAATTTTCAAAAGAGGAAAAGCCGCCGGAGTTTTGTGACAGCCGTGCAGCGCCGCGCCAGTGATCGGTGAGTAGGAAAGAGAGAGGGATTGTGCTGGGGATGCAGGACGCATGCAGATACGCAACGTGCGCACATAGCCTTAAGGCCGCTTTACATGCTGCGACATCGCCAAGTGATCTCGTTGGGGTCAGGGAATTAGTGACGCACATCCGGTCGCTTGAGCGATTTTGCATCGTTGCAAAAACGTGCAAAATCGCTCATCGGTGACATGAGGGTCCATTCTCTAATATCGTTACTGCAGCAGTAATGTTGTTCCTCGTTCCTGCGGCAGCACACATCGGTACGTGTGACACCGCAGGAACGAGGAACCTCTCCTTACCTGCCTCCCACCCGCAATGCGGAAGGAAGGAGGTGGGCAGGATGTTCGTCCCGCTCATCTCCGCCCCTCCGCTTCTATTGGGCGGTGGTTCAGTGACGCAGCTGTGACGTCGCTGTGACACTGAACGAACCGCCCCCTTAGAAAGGAGGCGTTTCGCCGGTCACAACGACGTCGCAGGGCAGGTAAGTAGTGTGATGGGTCTGGGCGATGTTGTGCGCCACGGGCAGCGATTTGCCCATGTCGCACAACCGATGGGGGCGGGTACCCACGCTAGCGATATCGGTACCGATATCGCAGCATGTAAAGTGGCCTTAACTGTGAAAAGACACGCTTTTGGTGATCGAACCGTTATCGAACGGTAACTCGAACTGCCAAACTTGAAGCAAATCATTCGAGTTTGTCGAACGATTCAAACACCGCCCAAAATCACTCGAATTTGCAATTGGCAAACGGTTCGAATCGAACATCGCTCATCTCTAATTATAACCCTTCTAGTGTTGGTTTTTGCTATAATTATTGTTTACTGGATTTTGCCTTGCTGTAAGAAGATTTGTAATAAGGGGACAAATGAGGCTATAGCCATGGCAACCTTCCTTTCAGTATTATATACACCAGTAGCCCCCTCCAAAACTGACACAATGGTTACCATCAAAGCTCAACAACCCAAAGTTAAACTTAGGAGGTTGTTATAGAAGGGCGCCACGGGGCTCGGATTCCCTATGTGGGAACTGAGATAAAAATGTTAGGAAAGACCCGAGGACGTGATTAGCACGCATCTATATACCATAGCTGTGGGACACTGTAGTCTCTGGGTAGCCCTCACGGAGTAAGAAGTCAGATAATCTTATTAAGGGGGAACTGTGAAGGCCTAGGCTATGAATCGTTTGTCCAGTGTAATATAATAAGATAATCTGTCCTTTGAATGCTTTATGCACTGCTTCTCCAAATATACCTAATTGAAATATTAACGGACTGTATAACCAAAACAAATTATGCTTAGGGCTAAGTAGAATAACTTTTAGTTCATGAATAAGTAAATAATATTCTTGAATAGAAGAGATACTCATATGTACTTTCATGAATGAGTAACTGACATTCATGAATAGAAGAGATAACCATCTGTAGTTTCAAATAAGTTACTGACATTGTTCTATCCATAGACTCTTGTCTATACCTAGAATGAGCTAGACCCAAGCTAATTGGTTAAGAGACAATGCAGAAAAACTGTATAAGAATGTTATGCTTTGAATACAAGGGTTAGAAGAGCTCTACTGTGCTTCTCCCAAATAGAGATATGTCTCTGTGTGGTCATTTTCCTGATTCATATACATCTGCGCAGTTCTGATTCAGAATCCTCCTCTGAGACCCTGAGAGAGACCCCCTGGAGGTGTCCCCTAACACTGCGACTTTTCCTCTTCCAGGAGCGGTCTTGAATAGGAATAGAGGATGCATTGCAGCGCCACCCGTGGTGTGCGGTCAGGGATTAACCGTCGCTGCAAGATGTTGCTCTCCTTCAGGGCTGATGTTAATGCAGCCCAGATAGTCCAGCTCCCCACAGGTGGAGCGAGCCCAGGGAGGATGAGGGCAGTGGGGACGGCTGATGGCGCCGAAGCACGGGGCGGCGGCGCCAGCAATGACAAGGAAGACACCGGGGCTGTGGTTCAAAGTTTTTTTTACTCACAGTTCTTAAAGCTCCCCGGAGGTGCCGCTTTCCGCCACCATGGATGGACTCCAGCCGGTTCCGGGTGAATCAGAAGCAACCATCGGTGTATGTAGAAATGTGTGAGATTTTCCTCCTTGCGCTGACTCGTGGCTCCCCGTGGCCTGAAGCAACTTAGGGACCTTGCTGTCCATGTTAAGTGTCCCTTCCCGTATGCAGGTAACGCGGGTCCTCGCCGTGGGGCCTGGCTGTAAACTCGAGCCTGGATCCTATATGTCACTGTGCTCCAGGAAAGTGGGTGGTGGACAATGGGACATGAAATCACAACCCCTGCAGATTTGTTAGAGTCCATGACGGTGTCCCAAACCGAGGGTTCTGCACCCTGACTGCGCTGGCACTGTGGAAGCGGTTAAGCTCGACCGCAGCTACCATTTCTCCATTGTCTCACTATCTCCACCGGTCGCCTCTCGCCCTATTCCAGTCTCATTCCTGCAGACTCAGTGCAGTGTTGTGGCCCCTGGTCCTGGGAAAATGTCCACCTATCTACCGTCCCCAGGACCAGTCTGTTAAATGCTGCTCTCCCAAGGCTGTTTGCTCTCTTCTGTATCCTGGACTGATCTGACTAGAAAAAGGTTTGTGTGTTTCTCCCTCACTCAGTGCCCCCACCCTTGGGATGACTCTTAGTGGCTGTTGCCTTGGCAACCCGGATTTCCCCAGATTGTCTGGCTTCCTGTGTAAGTGGTGACTCATAGCTAGATGTTTTGCAAGGGAAAAACAACACCAGTGATTAACTCTTTCATCACTCAAGTCCAAGCATTGCACTTTAAATTAAATGCAATGCCCTGTGGCGACTGAAGCCTCAGGGGGGCCACACATGCATTTTTAGCACTTTTTTCTGCCAGAAGGTACAGATTTCATGCAGTAAATTTATGCACCAAATACTCAGCATATGCACATAGCTTAAAGGGAACCTGTCAGCAGAAATTTCGTCCAAAACCTAAAAGATTCCCCCTCTGCAGCTCCTGGGCTACATTCTAGAAAGGTCCCTGTTATTATTGTGCCCCATGTGAGACCAAAATAAAGACTTTATAAAGTGGTACCTTTTTGTATTCAGATACTGTAAATGTGACACGGGGGCGGGCTTTCTGGTGTCCGTTATTCTGCCTCCTGGTCCTGTATGCCGCCCCCCATCCATAGCTGATGCACCGCCCACTGCTCCAGCCATCCCCGCGCATGCCCAGTGCCAGTCTCACGGAACTGAGCAGTGTGACTGCTGGTGACGTGTGCGCAGGCAAGTGATTATGGGTGGGGCTGTGATTGTTATCAGCAAGTACCCACCCATAATCTCGTGAGCGCGCAAACCTCACCAGCGGTCACACTGTGCTCAGGGTAGATGCTAGACTGTATGGGCTGCTTCCAGGGATGACGTCCCTTTTGTCACGTGATAGTATTTTGAACACGCCCCTATCACGTAACAAAAGGGATGTCATCCCTGGAAGCAGCCCATACAGTCTAGCATCTACCCTGAGCACAGTGTGACCGCTGGTGAGGTTTGCGCGCTCACGAGATTATGGGTGGGTACTTGCTGATAACAATCACAGCCCCGCCCATAATCACTTGCCTGCGCACACGTCACCAGCGGTCACACTGCTTAGTCCCGTGAGACTGGCACTGGGCATGCGCGGGGATGGCTGGAGCAGTGGGCGGTGCATCAGCTATGGAAAGGAGCAATGGGGGGCGGCATACAGGACCAGGAGGCAGAATAACGGACGCCAGAAAGCCCGCCCCCGTGTCACATTTACAGTATCTGAATACAAAAAGGTACCACTTTATAAAGTCTTTATTTTGGTCTCACATGGGGCACAATAATAACAGGGACCTTTCTAGAATGCAGCCCGGGAGCTGCAGAGGGGGAATCTTTTAGGTTTTGGGCGAAATTTCTGCTGACAGGTTCCCTTTAATATTAACATTTTACTAATTTATCTTGGCATGTAGTGTGTGTGACATGGTCAGAGACCTCCTGTTTAATTTATGGATTGCTGTATTAATCCACTCTAGACTATTGTAATTAGGGCTGTTTAGTTGATTATTTTACCAGCAGGTATAAAAATGCAGCCCAAAAATATCTACCTTCAATGACACAAGCTCCCCAACACTAAACTTCGGACACACTGTTGATCTCATTTAGGCCCCATGCGAATGCTGCAGTTTTTGATCCTTGTTTGGTGCATTTTGTGGTGGCCTTTAAGTCACCACAATCTCCATGCTTTTCCTTCCCCAGCAAAGTCTGAGATTTTAGATTTACTGTGCGTACGTTGATTTATTTTTTTTTTACGCATTTTTACGGTGATCACAAAAATGCAGAATGTAAATTCTTTTTGTGTTTTTCCCTCTCTCATTCATTTATGAGGGCCCTCCCTCTATCACACATTTGGGAGTGCCCACTGGTGGCCGTCTGCCAGAAGTTTGGGAGGACCCTCCATCTACTTCATTTTATCCTTGTCTGAGTGATCCTCCCCATCAGTCTAAGCTGGAAGCACTGCAACACTGCCTTGGTGAAGTAGCAACAGGCTCTGCTTTAATTACTTTTTTTAGGTTATAAACCGCACACTGAAGCAGAGTGGTGGAAAGGTCTAATAAACCAGACCAATCAGTGGCTCTTGCAATCCGAACCTACAACCATCCATGGTAATGTGTGATAATGTGCCTGTAACCTTGTTGTGGTACTGAAGCTTGGGAAGCTCTCACATCTAGTGATGGGTGAACCCCCCGATGTTCGTGTTCGGGAGACTCGCCCGAACGTTTTGTAAAGTTCGAGTTCGGGTAATGAGATAACGCAAACTTGCGTCCGAACACCGAATTTGGACTTTACAGTTATGGGATAGGGCGGGTGGGTCTGTACAATAAAGAATATAGTTAATAATAAACATTGTCATTATACTTACAGGTACTGCAACGCGTCCTGCAGACTTGCTTTTGCTTCCGAGTCCGATCATCGCTGTGCCCTCCCGGTAACCACCGTTGACGAAAAGACCATCTGTGATGTCATAGCCATGTGACCAGTTACGTGTGAATGTTGTATTACCATATTGGTTACAGACTGGTCACATGGCTATGACATCATGCAAGGTCCTGTAGTGCCAGTGGATAGGGATGGGTGAGAATGCTCGCCAGTGCTGAGTACCGGTGAGATGCTTGGGCACATGCCCAGCTCCCCCTCCCTGCATGTTGGCACTCTTTACAGAGTCAGCCCACATGCATGGATTAAGTACACAGGAGGAGAAAGGAGGGAGTGCATGTGAAGAATTTCAGGGACACATTAGATGTTATTAAAGTGTAGTCGCTCACCTAAGGAGGTTGTGCAACCCTGCTGATGAAGATATACTATTATATATCGAAACGCGTTGTGGTATTAAGAAATAAAGAAATTCAAGCAAGAAACCCTCCATCTCCTTCTTAGCGCTCCACAGGACGTGCATTCACACAGCTCACATGCAGGGATTGGCTGCCACACACTGTAATGCCACAGTCGGTGAATAGCGGCGCTGGGAATCAGGTGATCGGAGATCACCATTGCTATAGTAACCTCTCGTTCGGTTACTATGGCAACAGTGGCAGCGGTAACATCACCACTTACCAACCCGCAGCCTCTGCTCACTCATTGAGTGATTAGACAACATGGGGAGCAGAGGCGTTCTTCCTCCCCCCGTGCTTCTGATATACCAGAGCTAGATCAGTGACAGAAGACCAGGATTGTGGAGGGATGAGAGGGAGTAATAAAGATGGAGTCCCTAAGTGTGTCTGTGTATTTATTTCTAATAAAGTATTTTTTCTCTGTGTGGTGTTTTTTTAATTAACCCTTTATTGGAGATTCTTAATGGGCTGGATTCACTCTTTGCCGTTCTGATTACCAAGCCACGGTGCATTATTTTCTGATTCTCATTATTTATTTGACCATGTTGTTTGGTGTTTTTTGGTCATTTTTAATTTGCAATCATAGAATATCCTAATGATTTTGATTTTTTTCAACTTGCATCGCAAGCCTCTTTTACCTATTATGTTAATGTAATTTTCTAATGAATATAAAATATGGCTCACGATCTGTCAGAGATGAATGTGTTTCTCAAATAAGAAAGGTGGGAGAGCAGTTACCTAGAGTAAGCAATACTTTCAAGAAAACCTGAGTTTGACTGCAGTATAATAAACCCCATACACTGTACTTTAACGACTTTCGTGCTCTGCACACACAACCTACAAAATATCTATCCTGCTTTATTCTGAGTCAACAATACATCTATTCAAGTAAGTGATTGCGCTTAATGCATTCCCACGTTTTCCACTATTAACAATCGTGTTATTTTTACATGCATTGTGAGTCATTACAAGTGTTATGCACCATTTATAAGAAAATGTATGACTCACACAGGTTGTTTATTAATGTATAACCAGAAAATCAGGAAAATGTAGTAATCCAGTAAGCCACTAGTGTTTATGAGGTATAATTTGCGCATTGAACAATATAAAAATGGTTCTAAGCTTTATGGAAATCAAATATAAAAGAACACTACTGCCCTCTTTTCAATTTAGACCTTCTGAATTGTAACTGGAATGAAATGTACTTGTACTATTAACAAGGAAAGTGTAAAAGAAAAGCAAAATCCCACCCAGGCAAAAACACATCTAAGCTGCTTCACGTACACACAACACACACTGTTGCACAGCTTATTATTAATTGCCACATAGTACTGACCAAAGTAAAAAAAAATAAATCTATATTTACCTCTGGACCAGCACCTCCCCTACTCTAAAGGGGGCTTTACACGCTGCGACATCGCTAATGCGGAGTCGTTGGGGTCACGGAATTTGTGACGCACATCCGGCCGCATTAGCGATGCCGTTGCGTGTGACAACGATAAGCGATTTTGCATCGTTGCAAAAACGTGCAAAATCGCTAATCGACGACATGGGGGTCCATTCTTACAAATCGTTACTGCAGCAGTAACGAAGTTGTTCCTCGTTCCTGCGGCAGCACACATCACTGCGTGTGACGCCGCAGGAACGAGGAAGCTCCCCTTACCTGCCTCCCGGCTGCTATGCAGAAGGAAGGAGATGGGCGGGATGTTACATCCCGCTCATCTCCACCCCTCCTCTGCTATTGGGCGGCGGTTCAGTGACGCTTCAGTGACGTCGCTGTGACGCCGCACGGACTGCCCCCTTAGAAAGGAGGCGGTTCGCCGGTCACAGCGACGTTGCCTGACAGGTAAGTATGTGTAACGGCTCTGGGCGATGTTGTGCGGCACGGGCAGTGATTTGCCCGTGTCGCGCAACAGATGGGGGCGGGTACCCACACTAGCGATATCGGGACCGATATCGCAGTGTGTAAAGTAGCCTTTAGTCTATGCCCCCCATTAGTATTTGTCATAAACAATGCCAGGTCACTGCTGCAGCCAATCAGTGAATGCTGATTGACTGCAGTCTTCACTATTTTGTCACAGCTATGACTGGGTTGTCCAGACCAGGTTATCCATAACCCTGTAAATATTTCTTTTGTATAATGTATTTGACTGTCTAAGTGCATTCTATGGTTATGCTTTGTATTGATGAGAGGTAAACACCTCAAATATATGTGCAAATAGAGTCTCTGGTTTGGTTCGTTAAAGGGTAGATATTGACTTTTAAGAATGTTACCTCCAGTTGATTGGTACCTCCAAGGCCTATAATTTTCCTTATGCTTAAATGATATGTTCCACATGGAGAAACGCTAACCCTTAGACCTCCTGTCAGAGGCATCTCGCTCAACAAAATCAGGCCTCCTGCCTTGCACTGATGAGGGGCAAACACTCCACAAGATGCTTCTCACTCATTTGTCTAAGGCCCCCTTCACACGTCCGTGAAAAAAACGATCCGTTTTTTCACGTACGTGTTAAAGGGGTGGTTTGCTCCCCATGTGCCGTGTTTGTGGCACATTCCTGTTCCCCGTGTGTTATACGTAATAACACATGGAGAACGGAAAGCCTCGCCTTATCTGCATCATCCGGCGCTGTCTGTGGTGCTGAATGACAGCGTCCGGCTAAAGCCATGCCCCGCTGATGCTGCTTCCAGCCCCCAGTGAAGAAGATGCGTTGTTCAAATTCACTAGGGGACGGATGCAAGTGACAGCTGCGGCAGAGACTGCAGGTATGGTTGAGGTGAGTATGTGTTTTTTTTTATTTTTTACAATGACACGTGTGTTTCTCCGGCGCGTGTCACGTTCACCCGCATCCACACTACATCCGTGTGGTACGTGTGCGGGCCCGTGCTGCTGGAGAAACACGGACATGCATCCGTGTGGAGCACACGTCTGCTCCACACGGAGGCACGGGCCACTGGCAGAACACGTGCGTGCACATATACCCATTGATTTTAATGGGTATACGTGTGCCCGTGTCTCCGGTACATACGGGCACGGACCTAGCACGTACCGGAGACACGGACGTGTGAAGGGGGCCTAAGATGAACTGTAACATCTTTCAAACTAGTGACAAGGCTTGGCTCCTGTGTTAGAATACAATAATGCACACTGTGTAGAAGCTTGAGAGTGTATGCTTGATGGCGTATATAGTCATCTGGTCAGGTGATCTTGACCTCCAAGATCAAAGCCATTAGGTTTTGCAGTTTGAAATCCCACAGTGTACAAGGGTCCCAGGAGTGACGACCCTGGGGTACCTTAAATCATTGGTTTGTCACTTAAGTTATTTGCATGCCCTCTTTTTCTGGGTTTTCTGACTAGAATGAGGAGTTTTTAAATTTCCCAGTTGAAGGTTCGGTCAGTTTTGTTCTGAAAATTCTCCATTTATTTAAATTGTTTTGATGTTTGTCACCCATTCACTGTATGTCCATGTCACAATGACTTCAAGGTGCGGTTGGTTCCCTCATCTCTTTGTTTCTGTTCTGAATGGTCTAAAAAAAGTTTGTTTAAAAAAACTGAGAGTCCTCAGTAGTTGATACCTTTTAATGGCTAACTGAAAAGATGGTAATAATAGCAAGCTTTGGAGACTACTCAGGTCTCTTCATCAAACATGGTATAACACAAAATCTGAAGAGTCACATATTTATAGACAACAGGACATAGAATAGTGGAGTAAAAAAAAACACAACAAGTTATGTGAAGCAGAACTATCACTATGGCCACCAGAATATCAAGAAACCATCTCCTACATTATAAAACTAAAGAAGAAAACAACCGGGTACCTCTTGAAATCACCTACAATCCAAATCTGGAGGTGTTAAGAGCAGCTGCACGGAAACTACAACCATTACTGCAAAAAGATGCCCGATTAAAATCTATTTTTGCAGACCCCCCACTTCTGTGTTTTAGGCAGCCCCCGAATTTAAGAAGCATCATTGTCAGAAGCTCCCTGTCCTCTCCAACAACAGGAACATTTCCCTGCAACCAGAAAAAAATGTAAGACCTGTCCATTTATATTGACAACGGACAAGATAAAAATTCCCAGATCACATCAGGACTACAAGATCCAAGGTACCTTCAGCTGCACCACAACTAATGTGGTGTACTTGATTATATGTACCAAATGTCCAACTGGGGGTCTGTATGTAGGGGAGACAGGACAACAGCTCAGGACAAGGATGAATTCTCATCGCCACACAATTAGAGAAAAAAGGATGGATCTACCTGTGGCCAAACATTTTTGTAACCCAGACCACAGCATCATGGACATGAAATTGCTGGTATTGAAAGGAAATTTCAAGTTCCAAAGAGGCAGGAGAGTCTGGGAATACAAACTTATGATGACCTTTGACACATTCAAAGCAGGAATGAATGTGTCACATGGATTTATGTCTTTTTACATCAATAAAGAAATGTGTTTCTCAAAGCATCTGGGGGCATCACAGTCCGGACCAGACACCCCAATCATAGGACAATAAAACTTTCACATTACTTATCTATGAACTACAACAATATTTATGGCCACAACAGTTTGCCCCCTTGCTATACTGATAGTTCTGCTTCACATAACTTGTTGTTTTTGTTTTTTTTTTACTGCATTATTCTATGTCCTGTTGTGTATAAATAGGGGACTCTTCAGATCTTGTATTATACGGAGCCTGATGAAGAGACCTGAGTAGTCTCGAAAGCTTGCTATTATTACCATCTTTTCAGTTAGCCATTAAAAGGTATCAACTACTGAGGACTCTCAGTTCTTTTAAACAAACTTTTTTTATCTCTACTGGCTAAAATGGTACAAAAAGATATTTTACCTATATCTGAATGGTCTAGGGAGATACCGTAGATAGTGTCTGGTCTTCAGGTTCCCTTCACCCTTGCTAACCTTTGGCTCTTCTCCTCTGGGCCTCTATACAGCTTCTGCATAATTGTCTAAATAAATAAATACAGAATTTAAGTGTCATGAGGCATTTGTCTCTATTTTAAGAAGTGTGCTCAAAACATTAGAGAATTCAACTTAATGCCAAATCTTAATTAGAAAGGAAAGAAAACTAAATATCATGTAAATTAAAAGAAGACTCTTTGCACGTGATAATTGATAGTTTTTAAAAGTTTTTTTTTCATTTACTGAAAAGCTTATCGCTGAAAACATCCACAAAGACTTCTTATAAATTACCACTGCATTTAGCCTATAAACACCAGTGCATTCATTTTCATATGTTCCAATGGATCTGAGCCAAGAAAGACTTAGCTAGGAATGGAACCCACTGCCGCAGAGTCATAAACAAACCAGAGCAGAAGTTGTAACTCCTAAACCCACCTCTCAGGCTGGCTCCTATCCTCAAATAACCCTTTGCATGATTTTAGCACACAGCCTCTGGTAATGCAATCACAGCTAATCAAACAATTTTATCGGGTGCTCTCTAGTCATGCACTTGGATGTCTCGTTTTCTTCCCCTGCTGTTGGCTCCAGGCAGAACATTTGTATAATATATGGATTATATTTTCCTTTGGCATCTGTCCAAGTATTCAATTTGTCATTGTGGATGGTTTCTTCATGCTAAAGGGCTGAGTGGTTACATTAACTACTACAGCTCTGAAGACAATCCAATTCCAAGTACGAAGGTGTCAGTTATGTGGGCATGCATTATTTTTCTCACATTGGCAAATGTTCTCTGTTACAAATACATAGACCTGAGTTTACACAGCCAGAAATGTGCCCAAAACGTGTGTCGATCAACAATCTAACAAGACAATCGGCACTTGTTTAACCCTTCATAACCCGAAAATACTTCATATTTGCACATTCATGTTTTCCTTTCTTTCTTCCAAGAACCATAACTTTTTATTTTTTAGTCATAGCTGTATTAGGGCATGTGTTTTATGTAGAAGCTGTAGTTTTGAATGACCCTATTCATTTTACTATATAATGTGCTGTAAAAAAAAAAAATAGGAAGAAATTCCAGAAGCTAAAACTTTTACTGATATGAAGATTCTGAAACAAACACTAAACATTTTAGGGGATGTAAAAAAATACTATAAAGAAAAAATGTTTCTTCTTTAAAAAAATAAATAAATAAATCAATATTTGGGGTGATCATCCTTTCCCTTCAAAATGCATCAACTCTTCTAGGTACACTTGCACACTGTGAAGTTATTTTTCAGGAAGGTTGTTGTAAACATCTTGGAGAAATAATGACAGATCTTCTGTAAGTGTAGGCAGATCCTTCTGTCTCTTCATGAAAGACAGACTAGTTGATGAGGTGAAGCCTTTGTGGGGATCATATCTTCACTTCCCGGACTTCTTGTTCTTCTTTATACTGAAGTTCCTTTTTACAAACTTGTGTCTTTAAACTGTCTTCTATAACCTCACCTTTGAGGCAGAGTTAATCTGTTCCTCACCCAGTTTTAATTCTTCTACACAGGTGTGCCTGTTTTAGTTAATGACTGTGTCTCAACCGACATATGACAATAATGATTATTTTTATCACCTTTTGGTATAAGTGGTTATTTAAACACATCAATAAATTACAAAATCCCTCACTTTCTGAAAATGACCTAGAAGGATTGCTACTTTTTTGGAGTCAAAGGGTGAGCACACTGAATATTGATTTTATTAAGATTTCTCTCTAGTTCATTCGCTTTGCATTATGTTAATTAATAAAAATAAACAATTAAAGATTCTATTTTTGAAAGCGTTTTGGCTTTGCAGAATTTTTTCCATACCTGCATAAAATTTTTACACAGTACTGTTCATATCCTGTATATCAGCACAATGAGGGACAAACTAGAGTAAATATGGAAACCTTTTTAGAACCTTAAAGTAATTAGGTAGGTTAGTCAAGCTAAATATATATAGAATCGCTATACACGTTAACGTTCGAGGATTACATTGTGCTATGAAATTTTTATTTTTTTCTATCTACTTTATATAATTACTGAACGTTTTTTATATTTACATTTTTGCAATGTAACCTCTATGTAAACCTACAGCGTTTGGCTACAATCAGTAAAAAAAAAAAAAAAAGTTTAGCTAAAGTACAATCTAAAAAAAGCAACAATAAAAACAAACATTCATGTTCAAAATGTATTTAAAAGACGAAAAATCTGCTGTGGGCCTTGGTCTAGAAAGGGTTAAGAAACGTACTTAAAGAAAACCATCTGAAATGACATCAACACAAATGATTTGTCTATTATAGAAGAACTGTATTCTAGTGTTACGGAAATGTAAGCCCATTTTGTTTTCTGTGTTGGACAGTGGTGGATATCTCTGTAAAGATTCTTAAAAGCAATGTGGGCTGTAGACGCTCGGTATACTATGAATAAGAACTGCAGTTTACAATACCTGGAACTAATTAACTAGTTTAGTTATATATAGCTCATCTGGCAGCCGCAAAGTGAACATTTCTACATGCTGCCTTTCAGTTACTTCAAATGTATGTTTTGTGGGAAAGGCTTTGTGAAAGAGAAAAAAATTGCAATAGAATTCCCTTCTGATAACAAGATCGTAAACCTATTTTCACATATGGCGGATTTGATGTAAATTTATAGTGCAAATCCTCTACTGAAAATCTTTAAACAAAATCCAGCACAACACATGTAAATGGACTTAAAATATTTACAGTTTGCCACAAAAAGTTAACAAGACTTCATGCCTTGCTCACAAAATTCACACACGTTTTATTTCTTTTCTTTTTTTGTCATTAACAGGAACAGGGTCATATTTGCCACTAGGCCCCTGAGGACCAGAGGCCTAGGATGTCGGGTTGCTTAAAAACAAAAAATATATTGTTTTACTATCACTTTCCTCTGCCAGACCAAAAAATAAAACTGCCATCTTTGCGGAACGGTGGTGGAGGTATGTATGAAGAGGGGGCAGTATATGGAGAACAGTGTGAAGATGGTGCTATGTATGGAGAGGGGGCAGTATATGGAGGACAGTGTGAAGATGGTGCTCTGTATGGAGAGGGGGCAGTGCATGGAGGACAGTGTGAAGATGGTGCTATGTATGAAGAGGGGGCAGTATATGGAGGACAGTGTGAAGATGGTGCTCTGTCTGGAGAGGGGGCAGTATATGGAGAATAGTGTGAAGATGGTGCTATGTATGAAGAGGGGGAAGTATATGGAGGACAGTGTGAAGATGGTGCTCTGTATGAAGAGGGGGCAGTATATGGAGGACAGTGTGAAGATGGTGCTATGTATGGAGAGGGGGCAGTATATGGAGGACAGTGTGAAGATGGTGCTATGTATGAAGAGGGGGAAGTATATGGAGGACAGTGTGAAGATGGTGCTCTGTCTGGAGAGGGGGCAGTATATGGAGAATAGTGTGAAGATGGTGCTATGTATGAAGAGGGGGAAGTATATGGAGGACAGTGTGAAGATGGTGCTCTGTATGAAGAGGGGGCAGTATATGGAGAATAGTGTGAAGATGGTGCTATGTATGAAGAGGGGGAAGTATATGGAGGACAGTGTGAAGATGGTGCTCTGTCTGGAGAGGGGGCAGTATATGGAGGACAGTGTGAAGATGGTGCTCTGTATGAAGAGGGGGCAGTATATGGAGGACAGTGTGAAGATGGTGCTATGTATGGAGAGGGGGCAGTATATGGAGGACAGTGTGAAGATGGTGCTATGTATGGAGAGGGGGCAGTATATGGAGGACAGTGTGAAGATGGTGCTCTGTCTGGAGAGGGGGCAGTATATGGAGAATAGTGTGAAGATGGTGCTATGTATGAAGAGGGGGAAGTATATGGAGGACAGTGTGAAGATGGTGCTCTGTATGAAGAGGGGGCAGTATATGGAGGACAGTGTGAAGATGGTGCTCTGTATGAAGAGGGGGCAGTATATGGAGGACAGTGTGAAGATGGTGCTATGTATGGAGAGGGGGAAGTATATGGAGGACAGTGTGAAGATGGTGCTATGTATGGAGAGGGGGCAGTATATGGAGGACAGTGTGAAGATGGTGCTCTGTCTGGAGAGGGGGCAGTATATGGAGAATAGTGTGAAGATGGTGCTATGTATGAAGAGGGGGAAGTATATGGAGGACAGTGTGAAGATGGTGCTCTGTATGAAGAGGGGGCAGTATATGGAGGACAGTGTGAAGATGGTGCTATGTATGGAGAGGGGGCAGTATATGGAGGACAGTGTGAAGATGGTGCTATGTATGGAGAGGGGGCAGTATATGGAGGACAGTGTGAAGATGGTGCTCTGTCTGGAGAGGGGGCAGTATATGGAGAATAGTGTGAAGATGGTGCTATGTATGGAGAGGGGGCAGTATATGGAGGACAGTGTGAAGATGGTGCTCTGTATGAAGAGGGGGCAGTATATGGAGAATAGTGTGAAGATGGTGCTCTGTATGAAGAGGGGGCAGTATATGGAGGACAGTGTGAAGATGGTGCTATGTATGAAGAGGGGGAAGTATATGGAGGACAGTGTGAAGATGGTGCTCTGTATGAAGAGGGGGCAGTATATGGAGGACAGTGTGAAGATGGTGCTCTGTATGAAGAGGGGGAAGTATATGGAGGACAGTGTGAAGATGGTGCTCTGTATGAAGAGGGGGCAGTATATGGAGGACAGTGTGAAGATGGTGCTATGTATGGAGAGGGGGCAGTATATGGAGGACAGTGTGAAGATGGTGCTATGTATGGAGAGGGGGCAGTATATGGAGGACAGTGTGAAGATGGTGCTCTGTCTGGAGAGGGGGCAGTATATGGAGGACAGTGTGAAGATGGTGCTCTGTATGAAGAGGGGGCAGTATATGGAGGACAGTGTGAAGATGGTGCTCTGTATGAAGAGGGGGCAGTATATGGAGGACAGTGTGAAGATGGTGCTATGTATGGAGAGGGGGCAGTATATGGAGGACAGTGTGAAGATGGTGCTATGTATGGAGAGGGGGCAGTATATGGAGGACAGTGTGAAGATGGTGCTCTGTATGGAAAGGGGGAGTATATGGAGGACAGTGTGAAGATGGTACTCTGTATGGAGAGGGGGAGTATATGGAGGACAATGTGAAGATGGTGCTCTGTATGGAAAGGGGGAGAATATGGACGATAGTGTGAAGATGATGTTCTGTATGAAGATGTGACAATGTGAAAAGGAGGCTCAGCATGGAAATGGGGAAGTATAGGGGGAACAATGTGAGGACGGGGCAGCATAGAGAGATATTAAGATGGGGAGAGGGCAGTGTGAGGGCCATAGTTCATAAGAATGGAAGGTGAATATAATTCATAAGGGGGGCACTATGGTGGTTATAGTTCATAAATGGGTAGTCTGGCGGTTCCAGTTCACAAGGTCCGACAGTGTGAGAGTGAAAGTACCTAATTGATGCAGTATGATGGTTGTAGTTCAACAGTAGGATGGTAGGTTCACAAAGGCAGTTAGTTTGGTGGTAATATTTTAAAGGTGATAGTGTAGATGGAATATTTTATATGACAAGATGTAGGCAATAGAATAGGGAATAAGAATGTAAATGTGGGACTATTTTTGTACAGTGAGCACAGTGAGGCTCTCATTTAGACTGGTTTCAGACGTCTGTGTTTCAGGTACATGTGACGTCCGTTTTTAACGGACCGTGTGACCCCGCATGGCCCCGCATGCACACACGGAGACATGTTCATTTTTTCTCCGGCAGCACGGGTGTTACACGTACCACACACTGATGTGGTCCTTGTGACATTAGTGTGACATGTACCAAAGAAAACACGTGTCTCTGAATAAAAAGATTTTCTATATTCACCTGTATCCACTATCCAGCACTGCTGTCTTTGGCTCTACTGCCTCCTGTCCCTGACCCCCGCTCATTATACTCATAGAATATTCACTGCACTGAGGAGCTGAAAGCAGCAGCAGCGTCGGAGACTTCAGTGCCGGGGACAGCAACAACAGGGACCGCATCGCTGGGGACAGGTGAGTATCCAGCAGTGTGTGTGTGTGTGTGTGTAGTGAGGTCAGGATGTCATTGGAGTTCACAATGAACTCAGATGACATCCTGACAACACCCCCTTGACACCCTCGCTACCGCAGGTGTAGCAGCTGTCACTTCACGGGTTCATCAGAGTTCATTGTGAACTCCAATAAACTCGTGACACTACTGCCGCAGCACACGCTTTAGCGCAGATATCACAGGGGTGTCGTCAGGATGTCATCTGAGTTCATTGTGAACTCCAATGAGCCCATGACATTAATGCCGGGCCCGCACACACTGCTAAGGGTGTCCCTGCGGTGACCTGGGCTCACCGCATGAGATCCAGGTCCCCGCAGGGAAGCACACACAGCACTGATGACCTCCTGACCAGGCCACACACATACTGCTGAAGTCTGACCTTATAAGGTCCAGGTCGACGCAGGGAAGCATACACAGCAGTGTGTGTGTACCTGCAGGGGCTGCTCTCACAATCAATGAGGAACATTCAGTTCTATATTGAATGTGACAGCAGTATAGGATCGACGTGGGCCCCCCTAATTGGATTACGGTGGACCAGGATTAGGGCTTTGATAGGGAAATAAGTTGGAAAAGAGGGTGTCTCTTGTCTTTAGTTATTGAATATTTTTTTCTTTTTATCTCTTTTCAGGTTTGCTTTTGGGGAACATCGTAGGACCTCACCATGGATTACGGCGGATTTTTTTTTTTTTTTTTATTTATAAAAATCAAATAAATTGGTGAACGAGGGCTGGAGTAGGCATTTTCTTTGTTCAAATAAACTTTGTTATACTCCTTTCAACTACTGGATTAGTAATGGTGGTGTCTGCTAGATGCCACCCATTACTAATACCAGGGCTTGATCCAGCTGGAGCTGATATCAACCCCACAAATATTAACCCATTTGTCACCGCACCAGGGCAACGGGAAGAGCTGGTCCAGCACCAGAATTGGCGCACCTAATGGAGGCACCACTTCAGGGACAGTTGTGGGCTGCTATTGTTATGCTGGAAAGGGCCAAATAACCATGGCCCTTCCCACTCTAATAATATCAACCCCCAGTTGTCTGCTGTACCATGGCTGCTTTTAGTAAAATGGAGGGGACCCCACGTCATTTTTTTCTTTTTTTTTTTAATCTGAAATTGTAAAAAATAAGCGTGGGATCCCCTCTATTTTTAATAACCAGCCAAGGTACAACAGAGAGCTGAGGGTGGCAGCCTGCAGCTGCTGCTCTTCCTGTGCTGGATATGAAAATTGGAAGGGACCCCATGTTATTTTTTTTTTAATTTAAATTAAAAAATAAAAATGCTGTAAAACAGCTGGCCAACTAGCTATCTCTATATCTATATAGTTATTCTATCTGTTCTGTCTATTTTATATGTTTTTTCTTTATATCTCTCTATCTTATATGTTCTATCTATTTTATCTGTTCTAGCTATCTATTTCATCTGTTCTATCTAGCTATTTATCTATATCCATAATTTTTCAGGCTTTGGACATCTTTTACACATTAAAAAAACAATTAATTTCAGTATCATGAATTTTTACTGGTACCAGTCATACAGATGTCACACGGATGTAAACACGGACGTCACACGGATGTCACACAGATGACTATACTGTTACGTGTGGCTTGCAACTGTTTAAACATGGACGTCTGTAAGGGGCCTTATTCAGGGGCACAGAGTAGGCCTTATTTGGGGACAGCATGAGCGATTATTTCTATTTTGGCGGCATTAATAATGACACTCTTATTTTTAAGGGAGCTATATTGAAAAAAGAGCAGAGAAGAAGGAAGTTCGCAGAGACGAGTAGTGGCTGTGAAAAGTGAAGTCATCATTGCATTTGGACCAAATGAAAAACTGGATGAAAACAACTCCAAACAGGGAAGATATCACTTACAAAATACCAAGATCTATGGGTGCATTTAAATGAATACTTGGGTCCTTTAAAAAACTGCCAATCTGCTTTAGATTGCTTTTATTTATCACACTGTTGAGACAGACTGACTGCACTTTAATGTCCAGAGAACAATCGTTCTGTGCAGACCACCAGACAATTGTTTAAAACAGGGATGGGAAACCTTTTTCTGCTGGGGGCCATTTGGAAATTTTAACCATCATTCGGGGGCCACATAAAATGATCAACTTGAAAATTACCCTACTATATTAGGTCAAATAATTAACTCACTGTGGTGGTTGGAGCTTCTTCTTTTTGGTGCAGCTGTGATATTAGGTGATATTGAGATATATATATATATATATATATACACACACACACACACACACACACACACACACACACCACAGTTCAAAATTTAGGATCACTAAGATATTTCCTTACTTTTGAAAGGAAAGCACATTTTTTTTCAATGAAGCTAATATTAAATTAGCTTGGGGTCAACCAGACGATTTTGTCTTTTCCATGGAAAATCATACTTTTATTTATCAAATGAGTTGCATAATGAATAGAATGTATAGTCCAGACATTGACTTGGTTAGAAATAATGATTTTTACTTAAAATAATAATTTTCTCCTTCAAACTTTGCTTTCGTCAAAGAATGCTCCCTTTGCAGCAATTCCAGCTTTGCAGACCTTTGGCATTCTAGCTGTTAATTTGCGGAGGTAATCTGGAGACATTTCACCCCATGCTTCCTCCCTCCCACAAGTTGGATTGGCTTGATGGGCACTTTTTGCGTACCATTCGGTCAAGCTGCTCCCATAACAGCTCAATAGGGTTGAGATCTGGTGACTGGGCTGGCCACACCATTACAGATAGAATACCAGCTGCTTGATTCTTCCCTAAATAGTTCAAGCATAATTTGGAGGAGGTGTGCTTTGGGTCATTGTCCTGTTGTAGGATGAAATTGCCTCCAATCAAGGGCTGTTCACAGGGTATGGCATGGAAAAATGGCAAAATGGAGTGATAGCCTTCCTTATTCAAAATCCCTTTTACATTGTACAAATCTCCCACTTTACCAGTACCAAAGCAGTCCCAGACCATCACATTTCCTCCACCATGCTTGACAGATGGCGTCAAGCACTCTTCCAGCATCTTTTCAGTTGTTCTGCGTCTCACAAATGTTGTTCTGTGTCATCCAAACATCTCAAACTTCAATTCCAATCTTTCTCTGTCCAATGTTTGTGTTCTTTTGCCCATATTAATCTTTTCCTTTTATTAGCCAGTCTCAGACATGGCTTTTTCTTTGCCACTATGCCCTGAAGGCCAGCATCCGCGAGTCGCCTCTTCACTTTAGACGTTGACACTGGCGTTTTGCCGGTACTATTTAATGAAACTGCCAGTTGAGGACATGTGAGGCGTCGATTGCTCAAACTAGAGACTCTAAAGTACTTGTCTTGTTGCTCAGTTGTGCAGCAGGGCCTTCCACTTCTCTTTCTATTCTGGTTAGAGCATGTTTGTGCTCTCCTCTGAAGCGAGTAGTACACACGGTTGTAGGGTATCTTCAGTTGCTTGGCAATTTCTGGAATATCCTTCATTTCTAAGAACAAGAATATACTGTCGAGTTTCACATGAAAGTTCTCTTTTTCTGGCCCTTTTGAGAGTTTAATGAAACCAACAAATGTAATGCTCCAAATTCTCAACTAGCTCAAAGGAAGGTCAGTTTTTAGCTTTTCTAATCAGCAAAACTGTTTTAGCTGTGCTAACATACTTGCACAAGGGTTTTCAAGGAATTTCTAAACATCCATTAGCCTACTAAGACAGTTAGCAAACACAATGTACCATTAGAACACTGGAGTGGTGGTTGTTGGAAATGGGCCTCTATACACCTTTGTAGATATTGTATGCAAAACCAGACGTTTGCAGCTAGAATAGTCATTTACCACATTAACAATGTATAGAGTGCAGTTCTGTTTATATTAATGTTAGCTTCATTGAAAAAAAATGTGCTTTTCTTTCAAAAGTAAGGAAATATCTAAGTGACCCTAAACATTTGAACTGTAGTGTGTGTGTGTGTGTGTGTGTGTGTGTGTGTGTATATAAATATATATATATATATATATATATATATATATATATATATATATATATATATATATATATATATATAAATATATATAATATATATTCACAGAGGAGGTTTTTAAACACTGAGTCCTCAGTGGTTGATACTTTTTAATGGCTAACTAAACAGATGGTAATAAATGTGTATAAATATGTGACTCTTCAGATTTTGTGTTATACCTTGCCTGATGAAGAGACCTGAGTAGTCTCGAAAGCTTGCTATTTATTACCATTTTTCAGTTAGGCATTAAAAAGTATCAACCACTGAGGACAGTTCTTTTAAATATTTTTTCTTCTATCTACTGGATAACGCGGTACAAAGATATATTTTATCTGTACCAGACAATTGAACATTTTGCTTGTTCATCAGGCGATTGGAAGCTGGTTTTAATAGGTTAGTTCTGAATTATCGACCAGGGTAAATGCACTTATTAATAGAAATGAGCAAACCTTTCAAAGTTTGATTTGCTGAGCCTGGGCAAACGAACCCTACATTCGCCAAACTGTTCGCTGAACCGTTCATCAAATCTTTTTGATCCCCATTGGATTTAATGGCAGGCCAAACCTAAGGCAGAGAAAACACCTTTAGGGGGTTGACAAGTTTACAAAAATACATTTTATAATGCAGCCCCACTGTTTTGACATAGCCATTAAATTCCTAGACTATTAAAATAAGAAATATTGAGGTGGATGAGAGACAGGGCTGGTGCTTCCACCCTCTTGCCAGTCCAGACAAGACACAACATGGAAACCTATGTTGGAGTCTTGATATTTAAAAACATTTCAGGCAGACAGCGGGACAGTGGAATCAATTGCTCTCACCCTTACCCATTTCCCCATAGTGCACAACAGTGGCCTATAAATTTCTGTACAACCAGGTTGAGGACGTGAGCCATGCAAGGCAAATGTGTGATGTCGTTCAGGTGTAGTGCAGTCACCGGTTTTGCACCATTATCGCACACCGCCTTCTCTGGCTCCTGGTTCAGTGGAGACAGCCATTGATCCAATACGGCCTGGATAGAGGTCCACAGCTCTGCAGCTGTGTGACTGCGTTCTCCAATGCATATTAATTTCAGCACTGCCTGATTCCATTGACTTCCACACAGGATTTGGTCTGGCATTTATATTTTAAAAATCAAGAGGTGCATGAGTGACAGAATTAGGCCTCTTGCTACCACACCCCTGCCAGTACAGACAAGACACAACTTGGAGACCCATCTTGGAGACTTAATATTTAAAAATCGTTCAGGCAAAAAGGACAATGGAATCAATTGTCCCCCCCTCCATTTCCCCATAGTGTTTTTGCAAGAGGTGCATGAGTGACAGCATTAGGTCTCTTGCTCCCACACCACTGCCAGTAAAGACAAGACACAATTTTGAGACCCTTCTTCGAGTCTCCACGTTTCCAAAATTTAAGGTCAGAGAACAGGAAAAGTGGCAATAATTGGCACAGACTAATGGCAAACGCTGCAACTTGGATGCGTGGCTTAGGCCTCTTCCTCCCAGAACCCTGACACTGCAGACAAAAGACAATTTGGAGACCCTACTTGGAAAAGTGGCAACAATTGGCACAGACTAATGTCGAATGCTCCAACATGGATGCATGGGACCGGCCCTGTAGCAAGGCCTGAACCAATATTTCTACCTTCACCAGAAATTGCAAGCTGACAGACAGGCTTAGGTCTCTTGCTCCCAGAACCCTGACACTACAGACAAAAGCCAATTTGGAGACCCTACTTGGAGCTTCCACATTTCCAAACATTAAGGTCAGACAACAGGAAAAGTGGCAATAATTGCCACAAACTACAAATAGTCGAACACTGCAACATGGATACGTGGGACCGGCCCTGTAACATGGCCTACGCCAGCTTTTCTACCTTCACTAGAGACAGCAAGATGACAGACAGGTGTAGGGCTGGTGCTCCCAGACCCCTGGTACTACACCATCACCTAGTCTGCACAGTGTGGCAAAGTAATTGGACAACCACGACTTCTTTATCTTTATGAAAGTTAGGCAGTCTGCACTTTTAGTTGACAGCCGGATGCGCTTATCCATAAATACACTGTTAGCAGCGCTGAAGACACGTTCTGAGATAATGCTGGCTGCCGTGCAGACCAAAACTTCCAAGGCATGACTGGTGAGCTCAGACCACTGTTCCATTTTTGAACACCAAAATGCAAATGGGTCCAAGTCCCCCCTGATTGCATTGATATGGAGCTCTAAATACTCCTGCACTGGACATGGAGGGGTTTTTCTAGCTTAATAAAGTGGTGAACGAGGGTATTTGTTAGAGTTTTTTATTGCAAATAAAGGATTTTGTCAGGTGTGTGTTTATTTACTGTAACTTACAGATCACTCATGGAAGGTATCTCGGGGAGACGCCTGACATGATTAATCTAGGATTTAGTGGCAGCTATGGCCTGCCATTAACTCCTTATTACCCCGATTGCCAACGCACCAGGGCAAATCGGGAAGAACTGGGTACAGTCCCAGAATTGTCCCATATAATGTATGCGGCAATTCTGGGCGCCTGCTGACTGATATTGTTAGGCTGGGGGGCTCCCCATAACGTGGGGCTCCCGATCCTGAGAATACCAGCCTTCAGCCGTATGGCTTTATCTGGCTGGTATTAAAATAGGGGGGGACCGCACGCCGTTTTTTTTAATTATTTATTTATTTATTTTACTGCACAGTATAGACACGCCCACCGGCTGCTGTGATTGGGTGCAGTGAGACAGCTGTCACTCAACGCGGGGGGCGTGTCTGACTGCAACCAATCACAGGCGTACCGGAGGCATGGATGTGTGTTGCAGGCCTAACAGAGTGGCAACCCAGTAATCAGCACGATTTCTAATACTGACAATACGGACATCATGTTGCAGATAGTGCGGCAAGAAGGCACTTGTGTCAGATGCTTCCATGAGGTCCAAGTCCATGTTGTGTTGGTGGTGGGGTAACACTCAAGCTTGCCTCCTCCATCCCCTCCCATCAACCATGGCCAACAGACAAGATCGATATCGTCTTCATCTCCTGAGTTTTCTGTGCCCATCACCTCTTCCATTTGTTCCTCAGCCCCTGCATTTTCACTACCAATTTGTCTCTTACCATGAGACCTCCTCAATCGATGGACTCCATCATCCCGTATCGCTTCCTCATCCTCCTCTGCTTTCTCTGAAAGATCTTTGTAGTGTTGCGAGTCGAGTAGCCATGGGGTGGAAATGGTGAAAGTGAGTACGCAGCGAATGTGCATTCTGCAGCAGCGCATGAAGGCCAGGATAGTGGGCTATAAATCTCTTTACAACCAGGTTGATTACATGACCCATGCAAGTCACATGTGTGAGGTTGCCAGGCGTAGGACCGCCACCAGGTTTGCAACGTTATCACACACAGCCTTCTCTGGCTCCAGGTTCATTGGAGATATCCATTGATGAAACTCTTGGGAAGCAACCCCTTCCCTGCCTGCCCTCACAGCCAGCTTGCTCAGCTTGCCAGTGAGAGCGATGTAATGCCCCTGGCTATGCTTGCTTGTCCAGGTGTCAGTGGTAAAATGCACCCTGGGAGACACAGAGTTTTTCAAGGAATAGGAATGTTGTCTGCGATATAATGGTGTAGCGCAGGCACAGCTTTATTAGAGAAGTATTGGCAACTGGGCAACTGGTACTGGGTGACTGCAACGGCCATCATGTTTCGGTAACTATCTGTATCCACAAGATAGAAAGTCAGCATTTGCGTGGCAAACAGTTTAGATTTGGTGAATTTAGATATGGTGAATTTCAAGCTTTTTACTTTGGCATATGTTGAAAGAAATGATCTTTTATCTGACCAAAACTGCGGGACTGAGGGCTGGCTGCTATGCTGCTATACTTAAGGAGGGTGGATTTAGGTGTACACGACCAACCGGTTGACTGTGAGGGAGGTGCAGTTGGAGACGCAGTGCTGGATTGAGAAACATGTGATGTGCTCGGTGTCTCACTGATCTGAACTCAGTTGAACTCCATCCCGCACACACTGCAATGAATGTAGCAGGACACAGAACAAGTAATCGGCCGACACTGGAGTCAGCTGATCTGATTACTTGTTCTGCTGGTTGTGAGGTCAGGAGTTCAGCTGAGTTCAGATCAGCTGACTCCAGTGCCGGCCGAACTCAGCTTACCTCAAAGCCTGCACACACTGCGATGGATGCAGAGGGACACAGAACAAGTAATCGGCCGACACTGGAGTCAGCTGATCTGAACTCAGCTGAACTCCTGACCACACAGCCCACACACGGTCACTTGTGATTAGCAGCAGCCAGTGACTGCTGTTAACCTGCATCCATTGCAGCATGTGCGGGCTGTGAGATCAGGAGTTCAGCTGACTCCCGATCATCCAGTGCCAGCCAATTAAAATTCTGTGTCCTGCTGCATCAATCACAGCAGCCATAAAAAGTAGAAATAGAAGTATGCGGTAAAATAACATACCGGTGAATTGCGGTTGCATGCGTTGCACTTTGAATACACAGGATCCGGTTTTGCGGTTTGTGCTGCAGTTAAAAAACCGTAGTGTGAAAGTAGCCTAAGTTGTCCAATAACAGAAGTTGTTCTCATTTCTTTTGGGATAGGTTGAGCCGGTGTTTGCTCATAGAGCTTTGACTAACATTAGAACATCCCACACGTACACCCCGAACACCCCACCTATCCACCCTTCTACAACAACCTTGTTGTGATTTACCACTCATGGTTGATGTACCCTTCCCCTTTGAAATGGATGTTTCACAACCCTACGCCCACAGTTGTCAGACACCTGACACAAAAGATAATTTTTTTATTTCTTGCCTGAGATGTCAATATTACTAAGGCACTAAAAAGTACCAAACCTAGAAATGAGGTTGACTGGGTAATTTGGAGCAGGCACTAAAGAGTGCCAAGACCTATTTAGCTAGTTCACTAGCAAATTTACAGCAGGCACTAATTAGTAACAATACCTAGAAATGTGGTTCAATGGATATTTTGGAGCAGGCACTAATAAGTTGCAATACTTAGAAATTTGGTTCACTGCGTAATTTGGAACAGGCACTGAAAAGTGCGAAGACCTATTTAGCTAGTTCACTAGCAAATTTAGAGCAGGCATTACTAATTAACAACACCTAGAAATGTGGTTCACTGGGTAATTTGGAGCAGCAAGTAATAAATAACAACACCTAGAAATATAGTTCACTGCATAATTTGGAGCAGGCACTGAAAAGTGCCAAGACCTATTTAACTAGTTCACTAGCATATTAAGAGCAGGTACTAATAAGTAAGAATACCTAGAAATGTGGTTCACTGGGTAATTTGGAGCAGGCAGTAATAAATAACAATACCTATTTAGACCATTCACTGGAAACTCTTTAGCAGGCACTCACAAGTAGCAATTAGTGATGGGTGAAACCCCCGATGTTCGTGTTTTGGAGCCTTGCCTGAACGTTTTTTAAAGTTTGAGTTTGAGTTTTGAAATAACGAGAACTTGCGTCCGAACACCGAACTTGGACTTTACAGTTATGGGATGGGGCGGGTGGGGCTGTAAAATAAAGAATATAGTTAATAATAAACATTGTCATTATATTTACAGGTCCCGCGTCTGTGATTGTTTGTTATTTTAACAGTAAAATAAAACAACAAAGTGAAAAAATATTTTATTAGAAATAAAACAGGAGACATTTAGGACTCCATCTTTATTACTCAAAAAAAAACCTCCAACGTAGTCCAAAGGCGGGCGAGCATCTTCAGCTCTGCTACATCTAACTTACAGGACGTTCCATGATGTCATAGCCATGTGACCAGTCTGGTCTGAATGTTGTTACCTCGTGGGTTACAGGACCTTCCGTGATGTCATAGCCATGGGACCAGTCTGTAACCCAATGTCTGTACAACATTCACACCAGACTAGTGTGACATCATGGAAGGTCCTGTAAGTCAGTGGTAGTTAACCGGGGGCACAGCAATGATCGCACACGGAAGAAGAAACAACCGGGAGACAGAGCCTGCAGGACGTGTCGCGGGACCTGTAAGTATAATCATTATGTTTTTTAATAATGTGGGGGGGTTTTTTTCTTTTTTTTTTACAGCCCCTGGACCCGAGCTGTAACTCGAGCTTCCCAGGAAAGCAATTCCCCGGCAATGTGTGCACGAACACTATGTGTTCGGTACGAACCCCGTCACCCATCACTAGTAGCAATCCCTATTTCTATTATGAAATGCCAATTTGTGACACACACCTTTCTCTACACTGCATGTCCCTATTCTACACTATCGCTCTCCTATCTATCTCAACTACCTATAAGTAACTAACTAAGCTAATGTTGCAGGCGGGGGCCGCTGCAGCTTCTCTCTCTCGGGGGCCTGCTCAGATCAGGGTTCACTGCTACGGCTTGAGTTGTGGCCGGGCAGACTACCGGAGCCGTCATCATCTCAGTTGCAGCCGGGCGGACTGCCGGAGCTGTCGTCATCTAAGTTGCGGCCAGGCTCGGGGCCGAGACGGGTGCCGGGTCGGTGGTGCAGGTGAGGCCCAAGGTCCCTGTGGCTGGACTCTCTTTGCTAGATGGGATAGGTTCCCCTGTCGCAGCTTGGGTAGCGGGTCGATCGGGGCACTGGCCGCGGACATGTGTGGCCAGTAAGGCGACGTGGCGGACAGGGGCAGACAGGACCCCTCAGCCGGGACGGCCGGTTCCTGGGAAACATAGGGGCGTGGGTCACCGCTTATCCGCTCCTCCGAGGCCATCTCCATCTCGCGTGCCCGGACAGCTGCGGCCAGGCCCTTCATCTTGGTCGTCCACCTTGTCAGGATGAAACGAGCCTGGGCCTGGATGTGTCAGCACATCCTCTTCGTCTGCTCCTCAATCCAGTCGGCGGTCCCAGGAACGGGACCCTCCACACGCTGGTTGCCGGACCGCTGAGACATCCTGTTGCTCTTGTGTCCAGGAACGGGATTTGGCAGAGTCCTGATGTCCCTGCCCTTTATCTTCTCAGATCACATGCCGCTCTTCTTGCTTTCCCCCTGGTTTTTCGACAGCAGTCTCGCGGGACCCACTGACCTTTGCGCTTCCTGTTTTGGGAGTCACCGGCTTCAGCCCGTGTTCCCAGGGGGCAGGGCTTCAACTTTGCACCTTTCTCCGGGAAGAAGATGATGCTGTTGTCGTTTTTAGCACCAAAGATGGCGGGCAAGATGGCGGCAGTTTAAAATTTTCGAACAGTTCACGGAATTTGAAGCAAGGTGCACATCATCTACAGATGGGGTAGGAATCCTGTTCATGATGCCAGGTTCGGGTTGTTGCGGGCGGGGGCTGCTGCCGCTTCTCTCTCTCAAGGGCCTGCTCGGATCCGGGTTCGCTGCTACGGCTCGAGTGGTGACCGGACCAGGGCTCTCACGGCCGCCCGTCCTCACAGCCATCAGGAAGGGGGTATTTACAGGGGAGTTGTTGTGTCTGTGATGCCACCCGTGGGTTGCGGTGAGGGGGATAGTGGCATCGCCGCTGCCTGGTGATGGGGCGCCTGTGGCTGATGGAGCGGGGCAGCAAGGTGGGATCCCCTCCACGGGTAAGGGAGGTGTAGTCCCGGGGCCCGAGGATGGAACACGGGAGTGATGTCTGCTGGAGGTGACGCATCGGGCTGGACTGGGGGACAATGGTGTACTCACAGTTCAGTAATTTCACACAAGTCCAGTAGTAAACCAAGTTGCCAGAGGCTGGCCGCCTTAGGAGAGTGCATTCGGGTCCCGCACCCAGGTTAGTGAGCAGGTGCCCCTTCCTCCTGCACTTTATGTTTTCCTTTCCTTTTTGAACGACTTCGCTTGGAACGGAGAAGTCCACTCCCAATTCTGTATGTGTTGGGAGCTGTGGCCCGCGAAAGCTAGCCCTTGGGATTTCAGTGGGTTCTGACGGACACCCTATACCCCACGTTGGGCTTCCGTTTTGCTCTATCTGGGCAGTTAATGGGACAAAGTCTGGAACCTTGTCCCCGGCTGGTTAATTGAAGAGGGGCTTGCAACCTTCCTCGCCCTAGGGTCCAGACCATGCACGGCCTCTGGACCGGATTCCCGCTGTCAGTACCGGCAGGCTACAACCCTGCCCCGGTCTGCTTTAGGTCTCCTGCGACCGGATCTCCGTCGCCTGTGGCCTTGTTCACCGTCTGCCACCTAGCCGGGTAGTCCAAGGGCTACTACCCCTGACTACACTACACACCTCTCACTTCAACTGTCAACTCTGTTCTCCTTCCCTTCCTCCACTTGACTCCAAACTTAAACTACCTTGTTCCCACCTCTGACACCTCAGGACCCCTATGTGGGCATTCTCATCCGCGTGATCCCGCCCACTGGTGTGTCCCTATTATCATGACGGGGTGGCTAGGGTTTGATGGCTGTGTGTTATGCCTATGTTTGTGTTTCTGGTGGTAACAAGGAGGATGTACATTTTTGTGACTACCTGGTTTTGCCAGGGCATCACACTAACAGTCTAGCAGCAGCGGTGGCAGCACCTTCCCTAATATATAACGTTCACAAAATGGGGCTGACGCCGCATGTCTTCATTTTATATGCAGAGGGACATGCGACTTAGGCAGCCAATGACACAAGCCCTTGTGTCTGAACCTTGTGGATGTTTTCTGCACAGTGGTTGGCTGCATGAACATCCGCAAATAAAATTAAGAAAGAAAAAAAAGGCGACGCTCCTCCCCTTCCCCTTCTACTCATTAAACACATCTCCCCTGTTCAGCATACAGCACCACAATCCTATCTAAAGCCATAACATGTTACTAGAAAAGCATTTTTGGGAAAATGCGATCAGTTATCGAACAAAATCGGACATTGACGACTTTTGGGGGAAGTGCTTGTGTTACCGAGCCGGAGCTGAACAGGTTAAAGGTGGCTTTACATGCTATGAGATCGCTAAAGCGATCTCGTTGGGGTCACGGAATTTGTGACGCACATCCAGCCGCTTTAGCGATGTCGTTGCGTGTGACACCTATTAGCGATTTTGAATCGTTGCAAAAACGCTCAAAATCGCTAATCAGTGACATGCCCCCCTCTTCCCAAATATCGTTGCTGCTGCAGTAACAATGCTTTTCCTCATTTCTGCGGCAGCACACATCGCTCCGTGTGACATCGCAGGAACGAGGAACCTCTCCTTACCTGCGTCCTGCCAGCAATGAGGAAGGAAGGAGGTGGGCGGGATGTTCATCCCGCTCATCTCCGCCCTTCCACTTTGATTGGGCGGCCACTTAGTGGCATCGCTGTGACGCTGAACGAACCGCCCCCTTAGAAAGGAGGCGGTTCGCCGGTCACAGCGACGTCGCAGAGCAGGTATGTGCGTGTGACGCTGCCGCAGCGATCACCACATATCGGCCATACGATGGGGGCGGGTGCTATCACGCTCGACATTGCTAGCATTGTCTAGCGATTTCGCAGCATGTAAAGCGCCCTTAAGGCTTGTACCGAATTTGAAATTGGCAAACCTTTATCTAACAAGTTTGCTCCTGTCTACTTAAAAATTCTAAGCAAATCAGTGGATTCAAGGTCATAAAACCTCCAATGATCGCTGAAAACACTTCTTGGAAGAGTAAAGATCAGGACGCAGAAGCACACACGGTGGAGTACATACATAGTAGAAAATCAGAAGTACGCAGCTCAGGATTAGTGATAGGAGAACTTGCAGATACCTGAGATCAGCAGGTCTAGCTGGGTTAGAAAAATAACCTTGGTTCAGGCCATGATTGATCCCGTATATCTGGCCAGACACCGGTCCCCATATAAGTCTAAGGGGACTAGAATCCAGTGCTCTAAATGGTGTTGGAAGGGGTGGGATTGGAGAAAGCGCACTACAATTACCAAGTCTCCACACGGCTCTAACACTACTCCCGTGGCTCCTCATTATCCTTCATACATATGCATTCTTCCCCCACCCCCTGGCAGCCCCCATGCCTGTCTGGTTGCAGTCTGATGCAACCCCACCCTGTGTGACAACGTGTCTAACTGCAACCAACCAGAGGCGCTGTGTGTGTTTCTAGTGCTTTAAAAATAAATAAATTAAAAAATTGGCATAAGGTCCCTCATATTATGACGCCCAACAGAGATAAAGCATGTGTATCAAAAGAAGAGGAACCGTATGCGGGTTTTGTTTAAATTAAATCATTTTAAAAAACGGCATGCGGTTTCCCCCCCAATTTCGATACCCAGCCTTGATAAAGTCGATAGCTGAGAGTCAGTATTCTCAGGCTGGGGAGGCCCATGCTTATTATTCTCCCCCAACCTAAAAATAGCAGCCGCCCAGGATTGTCGAACCTATTAAATGCGACAATCTTGGAACATTACCCAGTTCATCCTGATTGCCCTGGTGCTGTGGCAATCGGGGTAATAAGGAGTTGATAACAGCTCATATCTGCCACTAAGCCCTAGATTAGTAATGGGAGGCGTCTAAGAGACCCCCATTACTAATCTGTAAGAGAAAATAAAATAAACACAACCACCGAAAAACCCCTATATTTGAAATAAAATACAAAAAACACCCTCTTTTAGCCTTTTATTAACCCCCAAAAAACCAAAGTCCGTACGAGGTCCCTTGACAATTCCAGCTCTGCTACATCTGATGTGACAGTGCGCAGGCATAGAAAATAACCGCTGGCTGTGAGCTTCAGCCAGAGAATGAACTGCGTGATGAGCGGTAACGTCACTCAGGTTATTCGCGGTCACAGCTGGAGGTTCCCACGGTCCTCCATCTGTGATCGCTGGTAACCTCATCTGGGGTGACTCAGTTTAATGAGGTCACCTGTGGTCCTGAAAATGTGAAGACCCACCACTATTTCTCCCAGGGTGCAGTCCCTGCCTTACACCTTCAGATGTCCCATGGCATTACCTCATCCATACCCTGACCTACACAGTTACTGAGAAGGTGCACTTAACCACCAACATGTGGAGAAGTGCTTGCGCCCAGGGATGCTACATTTTCCTGACGGCACACTGGGTGAACCTTGTGGAGGCTATAATGGCACACGTGCTACAGATGCTTAGAATTGTGGGCTCTACTTCTATCAGGGTTTCCTTCATCTCCTATACCAGTTCCTGCACCCCATTTTCTTCCTCATCTTCCATCTCCAAATAGTTATCCATATCAGTCACAAGCTGGAAGCCGTGCAGCACTGCCTTGGTGAAATAGACACAGGCTCTGCTGAAACCCATATCTTAACATGACAAACAGAACACCGCCACAGAGCTGTTGAAAGGTCTAACAGACCAGGCAGATCTATGGCTCTTGCCACTGAACTCCAACCACACATGGTCAGGTATGATAATGGCAGTAACCTGGTGGCGGCTCTGAAGCTTGGCAAGCTGCCACACATACCATGCCTGGCCCACATGCTCAACTTAGTGGTTCAGCGGTTTCTGAAAACCTACCTAGATTTGCCTGAGCTACTTGTGAAGATATGCCAGTATGCCTCCATTTTCCTATGTCACCTACAGCTGCTGAAAATCTGGCAGTTCTGAAGCAGTGCTAGCAAGTGCCACCTTACCGACTGGTTTGCAACCTGACCATGCACTGGAAATCCACATTACATATGCTGGCAAGGATTTGTGAGCAGTAGAGGGAAGTAATACCAGCTACAACATGCCCATCGGTATTCCAGTCAGCCTCATAAAAAACGATGAGTGGCCATGGATGTCTGGCACCTGAGCGGTTCGCCAACATTTTGAGGAATCAACCAAGATGGTGAGTAGCGATGACACTATGACCAACGTAACCATCTTGCTTCTGTGTCTACTGTAACATTCACTGCTCACAACTACAGAGGAATATACATGATGCCAATATTCCTTAAAATTATAACACTTTTTGTATTCATGTGGTGCATAATTACAGGCTCCACTCCATGTTTGTGTCGGCGCGGGCATTGTTCAGGCTGGAGGATATACCGGATGTGGCCTCACTCCAGTTCCGGCCAGGGGCAGCATACACGCATGCCCCGCAAACACGGAACGCGATGCCATAGTCACTGAGCATGCGCGCACCCCGCACCCGGCGGCCGTACTACGGAGCGAGGAATCCCCCAGCCAGATTCCAGCCGCGCACAGCATGGATGGCTCAGCGGTAACAGAGCCTCCTGCATGCATAGATCACATGAAACACTCACCGGGGATCGACGCCGCTTAATCGCTACATATATATATTATAACTGGAATCCTCTGAATTAAACCCTAATTTTAATCTTATTTCTTTATAAAGGGGGCCGCAATCAACACTAAGTCAGTGATAATAAAGACTATACATATTGTTCAGGCAGCCAGGACGATACAGACACCAATGTGGATGTGCTAACCCACACATGGCACAATATATACACCGCATGAATACATACCTAAAATTAACTGCATGGATCATGCACCTTTGCATTAGATCCAAATTGCGGTTTAAAGATTACTACTCTATATCATCAATTTGGCACATGCACCTCAACAACCCACAAATGTGGGCACAGTGCCAATTAAAATAGCAGGCTCATAATATCCTGCACCTCAATTAAGGGTACATTTTATAAGCACACATTGCGCCATGTGCATCGCAGCCAGTCCACACATGTGTCTGACATAAATATACAGTAAATCTGTCCATACCACAAGTAACGGATGATCAGGGAAAAATTGCTTCAGCTACACAGACCCATATATACGAACCAACATTGCCACAATCAGTGGTGTTTTATCAAAGATTCAACATGCCATATACCAAATGGTATCACTCCTTATATCAAGATACATCAGAAGGGACAGGTTGTCCATTGCCATACAGGATCCCCTCACAATTCAAAGGGTAGATATGAAGTCCACATATTATGTGAAATGGGCCAGAAATAATAGTCCATCACCAGAGGTTGTTGCAACTGCACAAGCCGTACATATGAGGACCAAAATCGATCCAGTTTCTGGTGTTGCAGCATGCGTCCAGCAAATTTTTGTTCCCGTAGTATCAGTCCGCACATGTAGATGACCAGGAGAGATGGATTATCCGTTTCATACAAGATCCCGTTATGTTGAATCACCGGTCATCACTTATAAACAGTGGGTATAAAGTCCACACACTGTATAGGAATGGCCTCAAGAGAACAAAAACAAGAATTAACAGTCGAGCAAGGTATATCATCCCCTGTAAAGAAAGGATATAAATATGCCAATAACATTAATACAACCAACAAGAGTAAAATAAAAAAAGGATTAAAAAGGCGTCTCACCAATATTAGTTAGTATGTTCACAAAAAAGCATTAAATCCAACATTTTCATTAAGGCCCTCAGGGGCCACAGTGCCCAGACGGTAAATCCACCGACTTTCCAGGCGTGCAAGGATTCTGCTAATGTCTCCACCCCGTGTATCGGTTCTAATCTGATCGATGGCTTTTACGATCAGATGTTGGGAGTCCGAGTCATGGTACTCTTTAAAGTGTCGAGAGATCGTCTTAAGTTTTTCGTTATTAGATGTTTCTTTAGAATTTTTTATATCCCTGACATGTTCCCCAACTCGGCTTTTTAACTCCCGAGTGGTCATGCCTATATAATATAGGCCACATGGGCAGGAGGCCTGGTATATTATGGCCTTTGAGGAACAGTTCAGGAACACCCTAATTTCGTATTCCCTACTGTCCCTGGCACCACAAAAAGTTTTTGCCTTACGCATATTACTGCAGGCTTTGCACAATCCACATGGATAGAAACCCACCACACCTACTTTACGTTGATTATTAGATGTGGATCCGTAGTGACTCCGCACGAGGTAATCCCTCATATTCCTGGCCCGACGTGCCGTAACCAATGGGTATTGTGAGATATTATGCTTAAGTGTTGGGTCTGTTTTTAAAATACCCCAATGCTTCTTAAAAATCTCCACAATATCGTACCAACGGTTATTGTACGTTGTAATTAAACAGACCGCATCTTGCTTTTGTTTATTAGGTTGCACGTAGTTAGAATATAACAACGAGTCCCTTGTGCGATTTGTTGCCCGGTCGTATCCACGTTTGATCGTTCTTTTGCTGTACCCTCGGTGCAGGAACCTTTGTGTTAGGTCTTCTGCCTGCACCGAGAATGCCTCCTCAGAAGAACAAATCCTCCGGGCTCTCAGGAATTGTGCTGTGGGGATACTCTTAATTGTCACCGGAGGATGTGAAGATTGGGCATGTAGAAATGTGGTGGTCGCCGTAGATTTCCTATATATCTCCGTTGTAAGCCTCCCTTCATCGGTTGTTTTAATTTTAAGGTCCAAGAAGTCGATCTCCCGACCAGACCGATACGTGAGGAATACATTGATGGAATTGTTGTTAAGCCTGCCAATAAAGTCCATCAATTCTCTGGGGGTGCCATCCCATAGGAACCAGATGTCGTCTATATATCGCATCCAGTTGCTAACTTTATAGATATCGACATCTGGTTCCATAAGGAATATCTCCCTCCCCATGCCCCCAAAAAGAGATTGGCATAGGCCGGGGCGCAGACCGTCCCCATGGCAGTACCCTGCTTCTGGATGTAGGCGGCCCCCTTGAATGTAAAGACATTGTGGGTTAAAATGAACTCTAACAATGTCAATAGGAGCTCAACCAATTTACCCTCCAAATTGCTAGTATTCAAAAAATATGCCACAGCTCTGAGTCCGTTATGGTGACCAATAGACGTATATAGACTTTTTACGTCCGTAGTCACCATGGCGGTACCAGGCTCGAGCACAATATTGTCCAATCTCTGTAGTGCCTCGGTGGTATCCTTGATATAGGATGGGAGGGAGGCAGCCAGTGGCTTAAGATAATAGTCCAGCATCTGGCATACTCTCTCACATAACCCGTCCAACCCCGATACAATTGGGCGTCCAGGTGGGCAGCAGCTGTTTTTGTGTAGCTTGGGTGTTAGGTACAGAGTTGGCATCCTCAGATGTTTAACAACTAGGCAGTCAAATAGTTTTTAAGGGATAGTGCCTTCCCCAAGAGCATTCTCTAAGATGTTAACTAATTCACTTTGGAATCCCGGCAACGGGTCCATATAGAGTCTCTTGTAACACGCCTTGTTGTTCAGCTGGCTGCTGGCTTCTTTCTCGTACATAACATTAGGCCAGATGAGAAGGTTGCCACCCTTGTCAGCTGGCTTAAACTGATTGACTTCTATATACTTATTATTATTGGGCTTATTTATATCTCCCTTGTTGTGGGCTGCCATGTACACACTTGCCCTGAGAAAGCCGCTGTTGCAGCGATACGCGTGGGTTCTCCCACGGTATTCTTGTCCCCTGTGTACCCCCTCTGGCTCTGCCGTCCACATGTTGTGGTTATACTGCCTCTCTAGGTTGCCACTTTCGCATATCTTTTCTGCGCTTGGCTAGATATACTGTTTGTGATCTACGCACTTTAGTAGGTGATGTTGATTTTTTTATTTACATTAATATTGTCCATTACGGATATCTTGGAGAGGCGACTTTGCTTTTTACGGCGATTTCTCTAGTGCTGTGGCACATCTATATCCTCCCCACAGGCGTTAGTTTCGGATAACCATGGATGTGAGCGAGCCAGTTGATATTATGCATTTGTATGGTACCTGTCATTAGTCACTATTTATTGTTGCATGCTTTGACATTATTCATGTATTATCCTTGCAATTATATATTATACTGTTCAGGTTTTGTATATGACGGGTGTTACAAGGGGTATCAGGCCGTGTTATTTTGTGTGTCTTGTTTTTAGTGTTTTTATTCTAGCTTCACAATAAAGGTTTGCCTTTTATACATATTATTGTGGTTGTGCTCCCAGTTTATATGTAGTCCTTTTCTTCTTCCTTGCATGCCATGTTCCCCTTGCTACATGGGTGAGCACCCAATTATTTATAATTATTAAGGTGGTGCACCCGTTTTTGTGGTTCTAGCTGGCTTAAACTGTACATCTGTCCACCCCTCTGGGAAGACATGTTATTTATACAGTGTCTATGGGCATAGCATGATCTACATGCAGACTAGTGATTTTGATTATTCACTTATATTGCCCTCAGACTATTCACTTGTATTGCCCCACCTACCCTCCCCCCCATTCGTGGGAGTCACAGTTGCACTTCTCTCTACCCTGTTGTACCTTTCTCTGTGTGTGTATGTGTTTTTTATTCTTCATTAATAAAGTGTTATAATTTTAAGGAATATTGGCATCATGTATATTCTTGTTTAGAGGATATAAATGGTATTATCGTCTGATAGGATGCAATCCTGATTGCATTAATACAAAATGTGGAAGCCTACCATGCGGACCAGGTGGAGAAGGAGGAAAAAAAGTACACAGGGTGATACTACCCAATCCAGCCTCATCCTATCTTGTCTATTGGAAGTCTGGCACACATGGCAGACATCATGTCCAACTGCATTTCCCATGACCTTCACATTAAACACATTTTGTCCAACAGCGATTACTGGTTGTTCCTCGACCCACGCTACAAGGATAACTTTCCATTGCTCATTCCTGTGCCGGAGAGGACTACTAAAATGGTGCAATACCAGAAAGCCATAGTTGAACAAATCCTGCAAAAAATTCCCATGTGACAACGCTGGAGGAAGAGGTCTAGTTCCTTGGGCAACCAAGGAGCAGAGATGAGGGAGATGTACTCCAGGTCCAATAGAGGTAGGGGAACACATTCAAATGTATGGAACAGTTTCATTAGTTCCTCCCAGTGCACAGGCCATAATGCACAGGGTAGTCTAACAAGGAGTTAAATATTTATGGAGATGGTGAATGAGTATCTATCCAACCGTACCAGCATCCTCCAGGATTCCTCTGTGCCATACAACTATTTGGTATCCAAGCTGGACATGTAGTGTGAACTGTCTCTCAATACCTTGGAGGTGGTAGCCTGCCCTAATGCTAGCGTTTTGTCAGAGTAGGTTTTTAGTGCCACCGGGCAATAATAGAAAAAACAGGGTTTTTCCGCTCACCTTCTCCTATAGAGGGTCTATTGCACGGACACTGTGATGCCAAACAGCTATAATGAAAAAGAGTGGAGATCCAGCAACCGACCTAAAAAAATTCCAAACTTTATTATCCAATAAATATCCAATATACTAAAAATAGTCCCAAGACAGTAGTACAAAAACCAGCTAACCAAAGTGTCAAAACCAGATGCGTTTCAGATATTATTCCTTAGTCATTGTTTCTAACAGCAACTCATGCTAATGGCGTTATACATCATTTCCGATGAGTCATGTGTAAGAAGTACACCAATGAGAAAAAGCCGTGAAACAATCATGAAACACATGGGAAATGAAAATTCATATTTACACAGGTAAAAAATAATAATTAATAATTATTATTATATTTTTCTCCTGTGTAAATGTATATTTTTATTGCCCATGTGTTTCATGATTGTTTCACGGCTTTTTCTCATTGGTTTATTTCTCACACATTACTCATGGGAAATGACGTATAACGCCATTAGCACAAGTTGCTGTTAGAAACGACTGAGGAATAATATCCGAAACGTGTCTGTTTTTGAAACTTTGGTTATCTGGTGTTAAGGAAGGCCTAATTTAGGGTGATGCAATCCAAGTTATGCATCCTTGTCTTAAACCTGTCTGCATTCCAAATCATGAGTCATTTGTCAGTCATGAATGCTATTCATCCACACAGACCAGTGATGTTCACGGTTCTAGGTAGAAATATGACTAACTTTATTATGGAAGTTCAGATACATTTAAAGAAATCAGTTGACTACGGGCCAAGAATACGTAACACTTCACCTATTGGGTAAATGACGTAAATGACAAAAAGCTTATTCTGAGATGTATATGTTAATGTGTTTCATCATTTTATATTAAGCTAAGTCAGCATGAATCACTTATGACCAGAAAGTCCTGTATCTGAGTACAGTTCAAATGCCATTTTGAGTCCTGTTTTTGGATATCTTCATATGGTCAGAATTCAGAATTATAACAATCCATAACCATGTCCATAACATTGTTTTTTGTACTCCTGTCTTGGGACTATTTTTAATAATTGGATAATAAAGTTTGGAATTTTTAAAAAGGTCGGTTGCAGGATCCCCACTCTTTTTCATTATATCGTCAAGGAATAACTGATAGGCGCAACCACCTGTCAAGTAAAAATGCTGACAGGCTGACTCATTTCAAAATGAACAAGACATGGATTGCCCCAGACTTCTCCAAACCAACAAATGACAGCAGTGGAACATAAAGCGAATTAAAATGTTCCTTTTTTTTCTGTTGTATTCCAGAAAATTCCATGAACCCCTTCTCACTGAAACAAGTATACACAGTTCTTGTTTTGTTCTTTTTCATGTCCTCTTGCCACCATATCAACAGGTTCATGATGCGACCCTCGTTCTTAAACTTTCCACGGTGTTCATGATGCCTTACTACATTTTTAGAGGCTTACCTGTAAAATCCTCTTACAGATATATGTTTATACCCCTCAGGTGTAAATGTTTTTCAGCCTTTGCATATGCATTATCAGTGTAGGAGTCCCACTCCTTACAAATGGAAAATTGCTTGTTTATGCGCTCCTCCTCTTTATCTCTTCCAGGGAGTATTGGAGTTCCTCCTTCTTATTTTTGACAGCCATTGAAAATAGTGCATATGTTTTACCACTATAGGAGTCCCACTTCTTAATTAATAATGGTAAAAAAAATAAATTCTGAGGACCTCCAATATGTGTCTTCAGGGGGGAAAAACAACTGCTGATCCACCTCCTTACATTCCTCCCCTCTTTAATCCTTTTTTAATCATGGTTATCCTCCACCAAGCAGCAAGCTGGAAGACACCAAAGCATAAAACCACAAAAAAAATAATTGATTCTGTACTTACCCTTGTTTATTCCATCACACCCTTTCATCCAAGTTGAATTCTCTCTTCTTCTTAATAGGTGTTTGTTCTTCCTCTTCATAGTTCAAACTGCCATTCTTCATAAAATTACTTTGCTGTGCAGATCTACACATATAGTCACTGTACTACACAGATCCAACAAAGTTCAGTTAACAGGACCTTCGATGACGTCATAGCCATGTGACTAGTCTGGTGTGAATGGTGTACAGACATTGGCTTAAAGACTAATCACATGACTATGACGTCATCGAAGCTCCTGTTAACTGAACTTTGACTGTCACGGTGCAAGTGTCGCATCGGCAACACCCGGTACAGGAGCGGTCGCTGCATGTATTTCCATGCAGCTGAGGCTCTCCTGTCCAGAGAGTGTCAGTCAATATCGGCTGATACCAATGCGAGACGGAAGTGGAATCATTCCCTCAGTGTCAGCCTCCTTCTCGCTCTGTACAGAGCAATGTAGCAGAGCTGACATGACTCTCCCTGCTTCACTCTCTGTAGAGCCCCTTGTCTTTACAGAGTGATGAAGCAGAGTTAACATTGCTGTCCCTGTGGACTACGTCGGACTAAGGATTTTTTTCTATAATAAAGATGGGGTCTCTAAATGTTTTTTTTTGTTTTATTTCTAAAATGATCGAATGTCTGCAGTACGCATCGCCGGACCTGTAAGTATGATCATATTGTTTTTTAATAATGTGCTTTTTTTTTACAGCCCCTGGACCCGAACTGGACTCAATTTGTAACATGAGCTTCCCAGGAAAGCTCGTGATTGGGATCATGTACACGATCACTATGTGATCGGTACGATCCCTGAACTTTACAGTTCGGGATTGCCCATCACTAACTCTGACCTGTTATCTGACCCAGGATTTGGCCTCTGACTATCTGTTTTCTCTTATCCCTCTGTCTTTTTTGTACTCTCCTGGCTTTACCTTGGACTCCTCAATGGACTCCTCAATTTCCCGCTTCTCTATGAAGAGAGACTCACACACTTCTGGTTAAAATGTCAATCACCTTTCATTATACTCAGAACATATGATAAACAAATGGCAGTATAAACAGTGTCGTACATTCCAGATCCAAAGCAATGTGTATTACACGCTAGGAAACTCAAGTTTCGCTTAATCAATTTTATCAAGGGTGTATCTCAACATAATAACATAACCCTATTACTTTTATACAACAAAAAGTACCATAAACATTCACTTAATGGACATAAATCCATCAAACAACAAAGAAAAACAAAAAAAAATTAGAAAGCGCACAAGTGAAATAGAAAAGAAGTTCCTTACCCATTAAATTTATATCTGAAATTGTTTGCTGTGAACAACTAAAAAAATAAAGCAATATCATATGAGCATTGCATAAAAATGAATAAAAGAAGAGATATATATAATAAACCCAGATCATTTGTAATACAAATCTAAATTCAAACACACTTTTAATTCCAAATTAACATTTAACCTATTAGGAGCAATTGTTAATAGAGTGTAACTCCCGTAGTTTTCATGCAAGGTAATGTAATCTCAAATGGGGTTTTCACCTTGCCATTTTAGTGAAACTTTTTCAATAGCACACGATTTTAGTGCAAAACGATTTTGACCATGCACTCAGTCAAAGTTAAACCTGCTGCTCGATTGCCGGACTGTCGGATTGTGAGACACAGCCGCACGGCAATCCAGCAGCAGGTTCTACTTTCACTGAGAGCAGCGGGTTCCACTTTCACTGAGGGCAGTGGGAAGCCCCGAGTGTGAACAGAGGTGACCTGGCTACTGGATTTTTTTTTTCTTTTTACTTACAAGGTTGGTAATAGGGGTGTCATGATTTACTCCGGGCTCAGCTGCAGCTGAGCCTTTTTTTTAATTTTAACGTCTGATACAGGTCACGTTAGGGGTTAATCCTTCCTGCCTCGTTCTGGAGGTCAGGCTACTTTATTAGGGCACTCTTTCTCTGGGACTACGCCAGTGATATTTCTGGCTCTGCTGTGTTCTGCTCGTGACTGACCTGTTGCTGCCCTGCCCCCCGCCTGACCTCCCTGTTAACCTGACCTGTTGTTAACCTCCTCTGTTCTCTGTTTCTGTCTTGTCAGTGTCTCTCCCGCTGTCTCCCTTCAGCTTCCTGCTCGTCTGTTTCCCTGTTCCTTCCTTATCTGTTTACCTCGATTCTGTTCTTGTCTTTCCATTCTCCCTCGCTTCTGAGATCTGATTTCCCGGCTACTGACTGTTTGCTTCCCTCTGTCTATGTTTAGGCTTTGCCCCTGTGTATTTACAAGACCTCATGTTGTGACATGACTTTCTGACGATTCTACTGCCATCTGGTGGGCTTGACTAGTATTACCTCTGCTAGGGAATTCTCTGCTCATACGTTTTCTCCACTCTAACTCCCCCTAGTGGTTTACCAGCAAACTACCTTCTCAGGTAGTTTCAGGAATCCTCTTTGTCCCACATTACTGCGCTGTACTGCTAGTGTACATCTTAGCGTACAGCGTGACAAGGGGGGTCTCAGATACCTCGCCATTATAAACCCAGGGTTTGACAAATCACAGCAGTCAGTAACCCCTTTTATTACTTCCGATTGACTCCACACTAGGGCAATTGGGATAATTCAGGTAAAATGCCACAATTGGCTGTGCGCTGCTGTTGTTAGGCTGCAGAGGGCCCAATAACCATGGGCCTTCCCAGCCTGAGAATACCAGCCCCCAGCTATCTGCTTTAGCTTGGCAGGGTATCAAAATTGGGGGAACCACACACAGTTTTTTAAAATTTAAATAAATAAAAAAAACAAAAAATAACGGGTAGGGTCCCTTATATTTTGATGCACAGCCAAGATAATGCACACAGTTGGGGGCTGCAGACTGTAGCCATCTGCTTTATCTGTGCTGGAAATCAATATATGGGGGGACCCTACATAATTTTTTCCAATTATTTAGCTATTTTTACACTCCACTTCCTGACCGAGAGAGCTAGTGTCTTGGCAACCATTCACATAGGGTAGGCGGTGGAAGCAGGACTACAACTAATTACAGATGCCGGCACAGAGCGTGGGCGGTGAAAGCAATACATATTCATAAGTATTACTGATCAGGCCAAGAAGTAGTGTAACAGCCTAGGGAAACTCGGTAAGTGTAATTCTCCTGCTTTAATGACCACGAGTTGGATTTTTTTTTGTTTTTTTTTTCACTGCACCTCCCAATCACAGAAATGCCAGTAGCAAAGGTGGCTTCGACCTTACTCTGATTAACAAGCAATCCTAGCATGTTTAGTAGCTGAAAATTAGGTGCCAAACATGCTGGGAGGGGACTCAAAACTCAAGATGTGAATACCAAAATGCTCTACGAGTAACGAATATTACAAATACCTTAATATTCGTGGGAATAACGAATAGTGCCAAATATTTTCTCCCATCACTATACGAGTAACGAATGTTGCGAATACCTTAATATTCGTGGGAATAACGAATAGTGCCAAATATTTTCTCCCATCACTAGTGTCTGCGCACTGCGCACTGTAGCAGAGCTGGGATCATCATGGGATGTTGTGGAGTGACTTACATCAGACCTGCAGGGGTGTTTTGGGAGTTAATAACTTGGAGAAAGAGGGTTGGGTTTTTTTGTTTTTTTAAATAAAGGATTTTTCTCAGTTTTTTGTTTATTTCCTTTTACTTACACCATTAGTAATGGGAGGCTCATAGACCCTTACCCATTACTAATCCAGGGTTTTGTGGTAGCTGTGATGTTTTGACAAATCACAGCTGTCATTAAGCCCACTTATATTACCCCGATTGCCAACTCTCCGGGGCAATCCGGATGAGCTGGGTAAGTGCCAGGATTGATGCGTCTAATAGATGCGCTAATTCTGGGATGGCTGTGGGCTGCTACTTTTAGGATGAGGAGGGCCCAATAACTATGGTCCTCCCGAGCCTGAAAATATCAGACCCCAGCTGTCTGCTTTATTTTGGCTGGCTATCAAAATTGAAAGGGGGATGCCATGTTGTTTTTTTAAACTATTTAAATAAATTCTTTTAAAAAGCCACGTGAGGTCCCTCTTATTATTATAAACAACCAAGATAAATCACACAGTTTGAGGCTGTGGCCTCCAGTTGTCTACTTTATCCAAGATGGGTATCAAAATACAGGGGACCTTACACCTTTTTTCAGATTATTTATTTAATTTTACCCTTCGCTTCAGTTACCCAGACAGCTAGTCTAGAGAACTTACAAAAAGGGGGTGGAATCCGGCAACAAAAAACATCTTCATTCAGGGAAAATATCCATCATTAAAATCCCGTTTATTAGTGCTAATTAAAATCCATTACACATACGAACATGGGGATGTGGTTGACGTGTTTCGGAAGCGAGTCTTCCTTAGTCATAACCATAACAAACATAAAATCAAAGTGAACTTAAATAGCAAAAAAGGGGGGGAGGGAACAGATAGGAGGAAAAATGCAATTACATTGATCAGCAACATCTGAGAAGAACCATCCAAAATAGTGCATTTAACTCTATAAGCGCCTAAAAAGAACACTACCACTATATATATAACCTGGATATGCTTGGGGTTGTATATGCTAGATCACATGATTCATAAATATAGATATAACGATGATATATAAATCTAGATAACCATATGGGGGGGGAATGTCTATAATGCTAACATATACTTATACAGATATAAACACATAAAAGTGCAGAAAAAAATGCAAGGTAATAATTACTATTGTTGCTATAAATAGAACAGACATGACTTCTCTCTATATTATCGACAGGAAAATATACCTATACTTACACTGAAAACTGGATGATAAATATAACCTTAGCGACACCACAGATTTAAACAGTGTGAACGATGTTATATAAAAAAATTAAAAAAAATCACCATTCTAGACTAACAAGTTCATATTAAATATCTGCGCTGAACAGGTGGAAAAACTACCTTTAAGGCCCCCTTCACACGTCCGTGAAAAACACACACGTGTGTTACGGGCCGTTTTTGTGTCCGTTTTTATGGTCCGTGTGGCACCTGTGTGAATTGCGTATGCTAGCCGTGTTTGTGTGTAGAACGTCCGTGCGTGCGTGTTGAATTAACGTGTATGTGTACGTGGAATGTCCGTGTGGAATGTCCGTGTGTGTGATGCACAATGTCGTTTATAAAGGTCGGCTGACAGCAGACAGAGTTGCGCGATGAGAGTGAACTCAGGTGAACTTCACCCGACTACATCCTCATACCGCGGCTCTGTCTGTGTCGAGTACTGATTAGCGGTCACCTGTGAAGGATTCACCGGTGACCGCTAATCCCCCGAGTGACTGAAGTTTCCCCCCTCTCTCATACTCACCGTTCCTCGATCCCCGGCGCGGCGCTGCACGGCATTCACACTGCTGCGGCGGCTTTTACTATTTTGAAAAAGCAGGCTGCTCATTAAACATTCTCCTATTCCCTGCTTTCCCCGCCCACCGGCGCCTATGATTGGTTGCAGTGAGACACGCCCCCACATTTAGTGACAGGTGCCTCACTGCACCCAATCACAGCAGCCGGTGGGCGTGTCTATACTGTGCAGTAAAATAAAAAAATAATTAAAAAAAAACGGCGTGCGGTCCCCCCAATTTTAATGCCAGCCAGATAAAGCCATACGGCTGAAGGCTGGTAGTCTCAGGATGGGGAGCGCCACGTTATGGGGAGCCCCCCACCCTAACAATATCAGTCAGCAGCCGCCCAGAATTGCCGCATACATTATATGCGACAGTTCTGGGGCTGTACCCGGCTCTTCCCGATTTGCCCTGGTGCTTTGGCAAATCGGGGTAATAAGGAGTTAATGGCAGCCCATAGCTGCCAATAAGTCCTAGATTAATCATGTCAGGCGTCTCCCCGAGATTCCTTTCATGATTAATCTGTAAATTACAGTAAATAAACACACACACACCAGAAAAAATCCTTTATTAGAAATAAAAAACACACACATATACCCTGGTTCAACAATTTAATCAGCCCGAAAAAGCCCTCCATGTCCGGCGTCATCCAGGATGGTCCAGCGTCGCATCCAGCTCTGCTGCATGGAGGTGACAGGAGCTGCAGAAGAAACCGCCGCTCCGGTCACCTCCACGCAGCAACTGAGGTGAGAAGCGCGATCAGCTGAGCTGTCACTGAGGTTACCCGCTGTCACTGGATCCAGTAACAGCGGGTAACCTCAGTGACAGCTCAGCTGATCGCGCGGCTGTCTTCATTTGCCGCATGGAGCTGTCGGGAGCGGCGCTGTCTTCTGCAGCTCCTGTCACCTCCATGCAGCAGAGCTGGATGCGACGCTGGACCATCCTGGATGACGCCGGACATGGAGGGCTTTTTTGGGCTGATTAAATTGTTGAACCAGGGTATATGTGTGTGTTTTTTATTTCTAATAAAGGATTTTTTCTGGTGTGTGTGTGTTTATTTACTGTAATTTACAGATTAATCATGAAAGGAATCTCGGGGAGATGCCTGACATGATTAATCTAGGATTTAGTGGCAGCTGTGGGCTGCCATTAACTCCTTATTACCCCGATTTGCCAAAGCACCAGGGCAAATCGGGAAGAGCCGGGTACAGCCCCAGAACTGTCGCATATAATGTATGCGGCAATTCTGGGAGGCTGCTGACTGATATTGTTAGGGTGGGGGGCTCCCCATAACGTGGAGCTCCCCATCCTGAGAATACCAGCCTTCAGCCATATGGCTTTTTCTGGCTGGCATTAAAATTGGGGGGGACCGCACGCCGTTTTTTTTTCATTATTTTTTTATTTTACTGCACAGTATAGACACGCCCACCGGCTGCTGTGATTGGGTGCAGTGAGGCACCTGTCACTCAGTGTGGGGGCATGTCTCACTGCAACCAATCATAGGCGCCGGTGGGCGGGGAAAGCAGGGAATAGGAGATTGTTTAATGAGCGGCCGGCTTTTTCAAAATAGTAAAAGCCGCCGCAGCAGTGTGAATGCCGTGCAGCGCCGCGCCGGTGATCGGGGAACGGTAAGTATGAGAGAGGGGGGGAAACTGACCGACAGACTGTGAGAGAGGGACAGAGAGACCGACAGAGAGACCGACCGACGGACTCAGGGAGATTGACCGACATACACAGAAATAGAAAGAATAGCCGACATCACTAGAAATAAATACACCAAACGGACACGGACTATAGGTAGATGCATACGTGTTTACTAACGTGTGTGCACATACCCATAGACTTTCATTGTGTCCACGTGTGCGTGCTCCGTGCAGATAACGGACATGCATCCGTGCAAAACGCAAACACATACGGATCACGGACACGCACACACGGACATAATGAAATAACGCACGTGTGACCACAATCATAGATTAACATTGGTGCACGTTTGGCCATGTCTCCGGTATATACCGCACGTGTATCAAGGACGAGCAGAGTGAAGGCAGATAGCCGTAACGTACATGACTGAGGCAGTGATAGATCCAGGAAAGGGTTAAGGAGTAGGGGATGGTTTTTTTACCTAAGGAATGTGGTGGTGGTCAGCGAGCAGGAGGAGTGATGGGGGGCAGGGGTCATATAAGAAATAGGTCCCATGTTAAGGTGTCATTCCTTTGTCCTGGACTCAAAGACTGAACCAGCAGTTGTCCCACCCACCCTCCCTATAATAAAGGGAAATGTATCAATATGAGGACTTTGCAACACTGTCAATATTCTAACAATGTTATTGGTATTCAACATCATCGATATTTTATCAACATTATTAGTATTGTATCAATTGTTATCAGTAATGTATCCAAATTGTCAATGTCATATCAACATTTTAATATTGTATGTTACAGCAGCATTTGGCGGCGGGATGCGGTTGTTTAAACCCCCTCTTTGTTGGTTGGAGAATTATGTTTTTAATGGGGTCCCTGGGCCAGAGCTCAGCGGACAGTGGAATATGGGTCCCTGGGGAGGAGCTCAGTGGACAGTGGAATAGATGGGTCCCTGGGGAGGAGCTCAGCGGACACAAGGAAAATGATCAAGGGGTATACCCAGATTCCCCCTTGAGCTAGGTGTACACGGCGGAGGGGGATATGGGGCTGGGACTTATAACAACCACATCTCTGGGCCGATAATCTTGTTTTTTTTTGTTGATGTTTTTTCTTATAAAATAAAGGGCTGCTGTGGCCAAAAATTTTAATCCATGTCACGCAGTGTGTGGTGTCTTATTTATTAGGTTACCAGGAGCGCAATTCACTAGTCCATCAGTCATGTGAAGGGGGCCTAAAGCTGACATATGTTTGTATAAATATAAACACTAAAAAAGTGCAAGGAAAAACCGCAAGGTAATAATTATTACTGATTATTGTTGATAATTGCAGTATTACTCATGTAGTATATGCAATTTCCTGTCTTGAATGTAGACTTCAATATATAGGTTGTACCACCAGAACACTACGTACTAGGACAGCCAAACAAGTATACGACACTACTCACACTAATACCACTTGCAGTCTAACTGGTGCAGCTTTTCATTTCAGACACAGTCATAATGGGGACCTTAGAAAATTCAGAGTTCATGCTATTGAACAAGTCCTCGTGCATAATAGAGACAGTGATTGTATTTGCAAATTATAGTTATTAGGCTGGACTCACACGAGCGTATGGCATCCGATGCGACAACATAGGATGCGATGTGCTAATGACCCCCGGCTCAGGCTCTGCTGCGAGCGTGAGCCGAGTGTCATGTGACTGTGAAGCTGAGGGCAGGCTCTGCGGAGGAGAGGGAGGGGTTAATCCTCCCATCTCCTCCATTGTCAGCCTGTGCGTATATTGCACTGCAATGGGATAACATCCGAGTGCAGTCCGATGTATCTCTTGCATCCATCTCGCATCCATTCACTTCAATAGGTGTGAGTGATACGGCTGTAGCAGAAAATCGCAGCAGATTCTGGATGCTATAGAAGCTGCCCAACTGCTCGCCCTCATAGCCTAACATTGGTCAGAATGCAATGCGAGATTTTCTTGCATTGCACTCGTCCGATTTTCACGCTCATGTGATCGTACCCGTAGAAGCCAGACATATTTTTGAGATGAACACGAGACACCCTGCAGTGTCAGGAGGCATGTAGACGCACGTTACGTACCCTCATTCCATTACTGGATACATACTGGCAGAGTCCACGTTTCTTTAGAACCCCAGAGCCATTTTGTGGGACTTTAATATTATACTTTACATATGTGATGATTTTTCACTTCATATATTGAACGATTCCATAAGTGAAGTGAATTTAATCTACGGGGTCCTCCGGCATCATCTTTTTTTGGCCTACATTGTATTACAGTTTCCTTCATTTGAAGTCTTGCTCTAAACTGCCAACATTACATAAATCCAATCTGCCGAAGGCCAGTAGGCAGAAACGTCGATTTTGATGTGGACGATTCTATGTACAGCACTTTAAGAAAAAAATGTTCAACAATAAAAATGAACACAGCATAATTACAGTCTCTTTTCTTTATTTGGGGTTGTCAGTGTGCTGGAATTCTCTCATCATTCTAGAGAGTAGGGGGCACAGTCTGGCTGCAATGAATCACAGATGCTGTCACAGAGGGTGGATGGGTGAAGCAGTGAATATTTATGAGCGGACCTGGAAGCAGTGTGACAGCCGCACGGAAACACGATAAGTGTAATTGTCCGACTTTAATCCCCATTTTGTTTGCTTTTTCCTTTTTTTAATTTATTTTTATTCTGGTAGCCAAACCCAAACTGTTACACGGAAATCTCTGAGAAGTCCGTGTTTGAGGTCCGTGTGTGCTGCCCCCGTACCAGAAGCCGAGCTGCTCGAATATGGATCCGTGGTGGCTCGAGGGGTCTCCGGACCCGGGGGTTGTGCGGCCACTCAAATGAAGGGGGTATTTACAGGGAGATGTATTAAAGTTTGTGACGCCACCCGTGGTGTGTGGTAATTGGAGTACCACCGCTGCAGTTGGGAGTACCCGGGGATGATGGAATGGGGCAGCCAGGTGTTGTGACCCTCCACGGTTAGGGGGAATACCCTGGGGCTCGGTGATGGTGAGGGGGAGTGCCGTTGGGTGCGAAGGGGGTCACTTGCGTACTCAGTCAGTCCATTAAGCTGACACTGACAACTGGATAAACCAAAGTTCTGGACACTGCTGCGCTAAGGGTCCCGTCCCCAATGGTGCTGCCTGGTGATCCGTGACCTGCCTCCTGGCACTAAATTTACTTCTCAGTTGGTCCTGGTAGTATGGAACTTGCCGGGTCCCGCTCCCCACTATGGCTAAATGTGGGAGCTTGCTCCCAGGGTTCATGCTTGGGATTTTCTGGACCGTTTTCAGTGGAAAGTCCTGTCCCCCTCATTGCACTAGTACCCTGATTCTGGAGCGGGTGGAAAGCGGATCTTGAAGGCTCCGCTCTTGTCGGGTTAATTGTCAGGTTGCCTGAAGCTAGTTCCTGACCTAGGGTCTACATACCCCGTCATGCCCTGGTCCCAGCCCGGTGATGGAGCAAGGCCGCCTGCTGTCCTCCTTGACAGTTCCGTGCCCCTTGCCACGATCCCCTGTGACCGTGGGTCAAGTTCCTCTAGGCCCAGACCACCGTCTGCCACCTAGATAACTTCCTAGGAGCCCTGTTCCTGACCTCCTCTCTCCTTTACTTCCAACACACTTCTCCCCTCTCCTGACACTCCTGACCTCCCCTAACCAAGCCCCCAAGTGGGCGACCCTATTCCACTCAGGCCGTCCACTGGTGTGTCTGGTAGGTGTGGTGCAGCGTGTACCTAGGATTTTGATTAGCTGATGTAGGCAACACCATGTAGTTGGGGACCCATAACCAAGAAGGAGCTGGATATTGCACAGGAGGGCAGATTATGCAATACCCTGTGACGACCTGATAGTCCAGGGGCGTCACACGGGTACGGACACTAGTTGTCTGTTATGTATCTTGAACTTTACAGTTTGGGTTTGCCCATCGCCACGTACAAATGTCTTGATATTTGTTTGTAAAGCTCATAAGGATAACCTCTGACAATTCTTTTCCTGTTATATCACTCATACCTTGATAAGTTTTCCTCAAGGAACCGAAGTGCCAAGCCATATCCTTTGAATACCTCGCTATTGTTCATATTTAATGTTTGTACTTTATGAAGGAGTCTGTCTAGCTCTTAAGTGCATAGTGGTTCTACAAGTACCTCCATTAATGTATTTTGTAAGTGTACTTGGTGAGAGGATTTGTTCACATCAACCAGGTTGCAACACTTTGCCATCCTTTACAAGTTGCAATAACAACTTAGACCTTGTTCACACACTGCGTTTTTACCTGCGATTTTTTTGCATTTTTGCTGTAGAAATTTCTTGAGAAAATGGTTGTAAACTTTCTGCAGACATTCCCCAGCAAAACCTATGGAAAAAAAAATAGCTGTGCGCACACTGCGTCTTTTTTTCTCAAGAACATTCTTTCTGCAGAATTTCTTGCGAAAAAGAATGTGCATGTCACTTCTTTTCTGCAGGCACCTGCGTTTTTTGCCATAGATAATGGTAAAAAAAAACGCAGGGACTAACCTGCGGAAAAAACGCACCAAAACCGTACCAAAAATGCATAAAAAATGCATAAAAAACGCTCAAACGCGGTAAAACGCATGCAGTTTTCATTGCGTTTTTTGTCCACAAGTACGCTAATCTTTCAGACGCTCAAGAAATTTCTTGTGAAAAATCTTTTTTCTAGTATGAACAGAGCCTAAAGGCCCCGTTACCTGCAACGACATCGCTAACGAGATGTCGTTGGGGTCACGGAATTCGTGACGCACATCCGGCCTCATTAGCAACGTTGTTGCGTGTCACACATACAAGCGACCGCTAATGATCCAAAATACTCACCAAATCGTTGATTGTTGACACGTCGTCCATTTCCCAAATATCATTGCTGGTGCTGGATGCAGGTTGTTCGTTGTTCCTGAGACAGCACACATCGCTACGTGTGACACCCCAGGAACAACACCGTAGCTGCGTCCTATGGCAACGAGGTGAGCGTGACTTTCATGCGGCTGCTCTCCGCCCCTCCGCTTCTATTGGACGCCTGCCATGTGACGTCGCTGTGATGCCGCTTGAACCACCCCCTTAGAAAAGAGGCTTTTCACCGCCAACAGTGAAATCTCTAGGAAGGTAAGTATGTGTGACGGGTACTAGCGATATTGTGTGCCACGGGCAGCGATTTGCCCGTGACGCTCAAACGATGGGGGCGGGTGCTTTCACGAGTGACATCGTTAGCGATGTCGCTGCATGTAAAGCACACTTAACACTGGTCAACTGCACCATCCAAAATTCATTTTTTTTTCCAATTGAATTTATTTTATAAAACTGTGACATAACATACTGTATGGTACATCATCACTGGGAAAAAAAAAAGATATATACACTATTATTATTTTGGCCACTGCAATTCTTACTGAACATATGTCCTGATTTGTTCTGTTGTAACATCTCTTAAATGTTGTGCGTTTGTCTCAGAAAGGCCGCTTTCACACTTGCGTTGAACGGCATCTGTCACAATGCGTTGTGTGACGCATGTGACGGATGCGTTGTAAATAGTGTGATGCAAAGGCAATGGATTCCTGTGAAATAACGCGTTGCGTTAAGCCGAGAGAGAGACCCCATCATCACTGCACACACCCTGGCACTACCGCACTCATCATCATCACTGCATACACCCCGGCACTACTGCACTAATCATCATCACTCCATACACCCAGCACTACTGCACTCATCATCATCATCACACACACCCTGACACTACCGCACTCATCATCACCGCACACACCCAGGCATTACCACCCCCATTATCACGGCACACATGCAGGCACTACCGCACTCATCATCACCGCATACACACCGGCACTACCGCACCCATCATCACCGCACACACTACCTCAGTGACGTCCCCGCTGACAGCGCGACTCACTTCAGTTGCTGCCTGGATCTGACAGAGAGAGGCGGTGTTCTATAGCCACTCTTGTCAAATTCATGTAGCAGAGCTGGATGCATCGCGGGACCTCGTGTGGATTACGCCGGACCTGGAGGGGTATTTGGGGATTAATAAAGTGGTGAAAGAGGGTGTGGTTTTTTTATCTTTTATTCCAAATAAAGTATTTTTTTGGATGTATGTGTTTATTTACTTTCACTTACAGGTTAATCATTGTGGGTGTCTCATAGACGCCTGCCATGATTAACCTAGGACTTAGTTGCAGCTATGGGCTGCTGCTATTAACTCCTTATTACCTCGATTGCCACCGCACCAGGGCAATTCGGGATGAGCTTGGTAGAGTCCCGGGACTGTCGCATCTAATGTATGCGGCAATTCCGGGTGGCTGCTGGCTGATATTGTTAGGCTGGGGGGCTCCCCATAACGTGGGGCTCCCCATCCTGAGAATACTAGCCTTCAGCCATGTGACTTTACCTTGGCTGGTATCAAAATTAGGGGGGACCGCACGCCGGTTTTTTTAATTATTTATTTATTTATTGTACTGCACGATATAGACCCACCCACCGGTGGCTGTGATTGGTTGCAGTGAGACAGCTGTCACTCAGCGTGGGGGCGGGTCTGACTGCAACCAATCATAGGCGCCGGTGGGCGGGGGAAGCAGTGAATACTAAATGGAATAATGAGCGGCCGGCTTTTTCAAAAGAGGAAAAGCTGCCGGAGCTTTGTGACAACTGTGCAGTGTCGTGCCTGTATTCGGTGAGTATGAGAAAGGGGGGAGAGGGGGGGAGAGACCAGGAGTGATTTTAAACGATTTCGATCGTTCTGCTGGACATGCTGAGCATGCTCAGTAGAACGTGACGGAATCCGTCAGCGGATTTCGCCGCTTAGTGCATAGCGGCGGAATCCGCCACCATAGACAATCATTAGACACTGTGGCGGATTCCAATGGAATTCGTCAAGGTGCGCTAATTTAACGACACAAAAAACGCTACATGCAGCGTTCCTTTCACCTGACGCAGCATCAAAACATCAATGCTGAGTTGTGCAGCGGATGCAATGCAGACACATGCTTTACAGTGTGTCGTCCATGCAAGTCTATGGAGAATAGCGCAGTGCGTTAACGCACTGCGCTATTCTCCATAGCGGCGGATTGCGCTATACGCAGATGTGAAACTGGCTTAATTCATTTGTACACCTGCTTGATGAAAGAGCCTCTGTGCTCTTAAAGCTTGTAAATGTAATTTTTCTTGTTACTCAATAAAGATATCACTCCTAGAATACTTTTGACTTTTTGTGGACAAATAAGTATTTACATCAATTTTTCTGACACCGTATCAATATAATTTTTCATTGTACATCATTACTGAATGTATGGAGAAGTGATAAATAGGAATGATAAATAGAATAAAAAATGGTTTTATGAATGTTCTTCAGAACCACTTACAAAAAAACCCCAAACAGGTTTACAGAAAAACTTCAAGTTATAACCTTAAAATAGACTATCAAAGGAGGTTTTGAATTTAATCCCGCTCAAACAGATTTTTAGGAAAGGGTCTGGCCAGTGTTTTCTTTCAACATCTACTCCTCCATACAATTGATGACATTTACCTCCTGAGGCCATTATTGTATCAAAAGTAACCGCTGAAATCCGCCAGAGGAGGGGATTACAGTATGAGCCACCTTCAGAAAAAAGGATAATTCTCCTTTTCAAATGCCAGAGAGCCTGGGAGAATGGATTGTAATACAAACTAGGGATTAATGTCCCATGCTATGCTAAGACGCTTTTAAAACCTTATACCAAAAAGATTTAATCAAAGAGCAGACCCACCAAATGTGAAGAGTAGAGACAATCATCTGGCAATCTGGGCAATTATGTCAGCACACATTGGGTCCTGCAATTTATCAGGATTCTACCATACATCAGTACCTCTATTAACAGCACTCTAAATTATAAACCCTGGTCAACACAAAAAAAATCATCAGCAAAGGTTTGATATGCTGATTCCAAAAATATGCTTTAGTTTTGCTCTATCACATAAAGTTTCTGAGATAGAAGTATTTTTGTTATTACGCTATTTCTGTATTTTCAATGTATAATGGACCCCTCATGTGATATGCTCAAGTTGTTCAAATGGTCTTCGTGACTGGTTGAATATGAGGAAAGTTGGTATGCCATTTCTTGTTCCCATGATTTGGAGAGAACCCAAAAATAATACTGATGACTGCTACTTTTGTTTTATCAAACTGAGGGGCTTTTCTACAAAGAACAAACATAAGATTAATTACCCTGAACTTGAATCTGCGATTACACTAGTTCCACATAAGGATACCTTGCCAGTTCTAGTACCAACTTTGTCTGCATTGGATGAAAATGAAGTAGAATATGAAAACTATGGAGCTGAAGCTACTGCCGAATACATGGAGACCTCAAGCCAAGATGACTATGTACCTGATGGAGCAGCCGAGCAGCCAGAACGCTTTACTCAACATGAATTAAATGATCTCATCAGAGACCTTTCATTGTCAAAAATATAAAGCTGAACTTCTTGCATCTAGGTTGAAACAGAAGAATCTTCTTTATGATGATGTCAAAGTGTGTAATTACCAAAACAGAAGTAACACTTTAACACAATTTTACACACTTGATGGACCAATAATTTACAGTAACAATGTGAATAGCCTCTTTGAAGAACTGAATCAAGAGTATTTTGTTGCAGATTGGTGATTGTTTATTGACTCATCCCAGAGGAGATTGAAAGCAGTGTTGCTTAACAATGGAAATATGAAACCATCAATCCCTATTGCTCACTCATGTCAACTAAAGGAAAATTATTAAAATCTGTCAGTTGTTTTGGATGCTATACAATATAAGCCTCCTCAATGGAATATATGTGGAGATTTGAAAGTGATTGGTCTGCTAATGGGAATGCAAGGAGGTTTCACAAAATATTGTTGCTTCTTGTGTTTATGGGACAGTAGAAATACAGTAGAGCTTTATGTTTGTCGTGTTTGGGGACAGAGAAACATCTATGCTCCAGGTACAGACAATATTCAACACAATCCTTTAGTTGCTCCAACAAAAATCATTTTTTCCTAAAAACTTTGTGAAAGCCATATCAAAGACAAATTCACAAGGGTTCCAGTTAATTTCACAGAAATTCTCCAGCATTTTGTAAGCAAAACTGAAGGAAGGTGTATTTGTTGGTCCTCACTCAGATCAGAGAGCTTATGAGAGATGATGTGTTTGAAGGATCTCTAAATAATAAGGATTTGAGATCTTGGAAAAGCTTCAACTGGATCTGTGAAAACATCTTGGGAAAAAATAAATCTCCAGAATATGTTGAAGGTGTTGAGGAACTGCTAAATGCATACCAGTATCTTGGATGTCGCATGTCTCTGATAAAGCACTTTTTGCATTCACATTGAGATTTCTTCCCTCAAAATCTTGGGGATGTAAGCGATGAACAAGGCAAGCGGTTTCACCAGGACATTAAAGTGATGGAACACCGCTACAAGGGTTTCTGGAATGACTCAATGATGGCAAATGATGTTAACCCCTTAACGACCCATGACGTACTGGGTACGTCATGGATCGTGTGCCGGTAAGCCCCGCTCCCTGCCGCCGGCAGGCGGCCGCTATCCGCGCACATATCAGCTGTTATCAACAGCTGACATGTGTGCCTGCTAGCCGCGGGTGGAATCGCTTCCACCCGCGGCCATTAACCCCTTACATTTCGCTGCCAAAATCTGGCAGCGATATGTTTATGGGCGCCGCCATGACAGTCACTTACCCCGCCCCCGCCGGAAGTCACGTGACATGATCACGTGACTTTCGGTGGTTGCCATGGTAGCACAGGGTCATGTGATGACGCCTGTAGCTAACATGACTCACTTCCTCTCAATGCCGGAATACAGTCGGCATTGAAAGTAAAGCAGCAAATCTGCAGTTCTCAGCTCTGTAGCTGAGATCTGCAGATAGTGCAGAGCGATCGGATTGCTGATCGCAATAGCCCCCTAGGGAAACTAGTAAAATAAAAAAAAAAGGAAAAAAAAAATTTTTAAAAAATTATAAAAAATAAAAAAAAACTAAAAGTTCAAATCACCCCCCTTTCACCCCATTGAAAATTAAAGGGTTAAAAAAATACAAAATACACACATATTTGGTATTGCCACGTTCAGAAATGCCCGATCTATCAAAATATAAAATCAATGAATCTGATCAGTAAACGGCGTAGCAGCAAAAAAATTCCAAACGCCAAAATTACGTTTTTTGGTCGCCGCAAATTTTGCGCAAAATGCAATAACAGGCGATCAAAACGTAGCATCTGCGCAAAAATGGTACCGTTAAAAACGTCAGGTCGAGACGCAAAAAATAAGCCATCACTGAGCCTCAGATCCTGAAAATGAGAACGCTACGGATTTTGGAAAATGGCGCAAAACGTGCGCCACGTTTTTTGGACAAGCTTGTGAATTTTTTTTAACCCCTTAGATACAAGTAAACCTATACATGTTTGGTGTCTACAAACTCGCACTGACCTGAGGCATCACATAGATATCTCAGTTTTACCATATAGTGAACACAGTGAATAAAATATCCCAAAAACTATTGTACATCACACTTTTTTTGCAATTTTTCCGCACTTGGAATTTTTTTGCCGTTTTCCAGTACACTATATGGTCAAACTTATGGTTTCATTTAAAAGTACAACTCGTCCCGCAAAAAACAAGCCCTCATTTGGCAAGATTGATGGAAAAATAAAAAAGTTACGCCTCTCGGAAGAAGGGGAGCAAAAAACAAAAACGCAAAAACGGAAAGTGCCCGTGGGCTGAAGGGGTTAAATAGGGACAACCCTGAAAAATCGTATCAACGACAGTCTAATGTCAAGCACTTAATTTCTGCTCATATTTTGGTTTCTATTTTACTTGTCAATTTATTTTGGTTCAATAAAAACTGTTTTGTGAGGTGAAGCATTTTTTTTCTGATATGTAGATTACTGTTTTCTTAATGTCGCCAGTATATTTCCTATACCTTATAATAATGATGCTGCTCCATGGAAACTATTTGTGCTATAGAAAAACTATATACATTTTTTAAATCAGGACAAAAAGATGATTTAGAAAAGTAAAAAATCACCTTCCATGATTACAAAAAATATTTTTTGTAGACCTGTGTAATTTTCAAGGTTCAATATATTTTTATTAAACAGGTAAGAAAAAATACCAAATAATTCCAGGCATTCATTTAGGCAGAAATAATATATCAAGTAAAATTTAGTCAGAGCAGTAATCATCCCGCTCTCCTGATTACATATATGCCTAAAAAACAACCATTCAACAATAATTAATGTAATGTCATATGAAAAACTCTTTATCCATTTTGATTACAAAATATAAAATAAACAAGAAGAAGCAAGAGTAAGATATGAGAAAAGGGGTGAACATGAGAGGAGAAGAAGGAAAGGAAAGGTAAAGGGGTAAAGGGTTCAGTGGGGTGTCCTCCTAGTGGGGATACAAAGGTCACCCTCCTAAACCCAATCAGATCTCCAGGATCCCCTGTGTCAGCCACTTTTGAAACCCAGCTGTCTCCTTAAAAAATATCCACGGGTGCCAGGTTGTAAACCATTTAGAGTCGTATTTCCCATTGAATGCCCTGATTTCTTCTAGAAAAAACAAGGATAAAAAGTGGAAAAATGTCCGCGCTGCTGTGCTAATAAAGAGTTAATTCCAAATAAGAGCAATGCAGGGTGGTTTAATCTATGCGTTTAGGAGATAACCCCTCTCCTTCATCAGGAAATCCACCAAAAATGGTAAAACAAAGGTAATGGTGCATTATGGCACGTGGAGTCTGCAGCAGCTGATACATGCTTTAATACTGGTTGTGTGTCACACAAACATCTCAGGTGAGTGGTTTTTATTAACTCTTACTGCTGTTATCCTAGTAACACCCTATATGCGCTTTTTATATCCACAGTTTTTTACTACTGATTTCTTCTAGACATTGGAGTGTGTTAACCGTTTCTACCCAATCTATCCTTTTCGGGACATAGGTGGTTTTCCAGAACCTAGGGATAAGTTGACGCATCGTAATCAGAAAGAACGGCAATAGGTCCTTCTTAACACTAGGCACGGATCCCATGAATATGGATAAGAGGGCTAGCTCCAGGGCGGGCCTGATCTGATGTGAAAGCAAATGGTTATATAGCTGAAATATGTCATTCCAGAGAGGTCCAATGCCTGGACAGCTGCAACAAACATGCAGCATTGTTTCCTCCCCGCAGCGCATCTCCAACAAAGACTTGAGACTGCTGGGTATATTCTGTGAAGTTTTACTGAGGTTCAGGACCAACGTGTCAAGATTTTATAATTTAACTCTTGAATCCTGCAGGATACCGAGGTTTTGTGAGTGAGGGTGAAAGCCCTCTGCCAGCGGTCGAGAGGAAATTCATTGTCCAACTCTCTGTGTCAGGCGTCAACGTAGAAGGGGGGTGTTCCTCTGTCTCCCTGGACACAATCATTTTATGCAACACCGAAATGGTATATTGTGGGGCCTCTGCCTCCAAGCACTTCTGTTCAAATGGAGTAACTGTCGCGGGCGGGGAGGAGGGTGTCAGCACACCGCGCTCACCCCTTCTGCTCGGGTCCGGCAGCTGCTCAGTGGTGGCTCGAGCGGTGGGCCGGATCCCGGGGTTTCTCGAGCGACACTCCTCGCCCGTGAGTGAAAGGGGGGTTTTGTGGTTGGGTGTGGGGATTGTTATAGTTCGTGACGCCACCCACGGTTGTGGTGATTTCACCACCGCTGCTCAATGTGGGGATCCCGGGGATGGTGATGTGGAGCAGCCAGTTGTTGTGTTGCCCCTCCGTGGGTAGGGGTTGGTGATCCCGGGGGCCAGTTGGGTGCAGGGGCGCAGGGGCAGCGCTGTGCCTTGCGGCACTGAGGTACTCACTCAGCCAGTAAACACGACACAGTTCTCGGTAAACAAACGGCTGGTTGGACGGGTCCCTCGGACGGTTCACGGTGCTGCGGTTCCCTGCGGTTAGCGGTGACGGTCTCTTCCCTGCACCTTTGAAATGTCTGTTTGGTAGCGGTGGATTCCCACCGGTTACCCGCTCCCCGACTGCAATCTGTGCCGGAGGAGCTCCACACTTTGCCCGCAGGCGCCGGCCCTGGGAAACTGGTGCCTTGGCGGTGGCGGTGTTTCCCCGTTGTGGTTGGACCTTTGCCGTCAATCAGGACTTGCTTGTTGGGGGGTCTACGTCCCCTTCACTAACGGATTTAGCAATTTACAGCGACTCCAAGCCTTGCTGGGATCCGAAAAGCCCCTGCTCTGGTGCTGACTGCCCTTTGTATACTGCTCCAGACCCCCGGATACACACAGCCTCCGTGGTCCTTCCAGCAACCTCCAGACAGTCCCACTGCAGATCTTCACCACTGTCTGCTGACCTTGCTGACTCCGTCTGGGCACACAGCCACAGACCAACTTCAGGCTTTCTGTCACTTTCACTGCTGTTTCGCTCTAGCTCGCTCCTGAGCTACACTCTGTTCACCTCCTACTCCTTTCTCCTCCCTGGCTGAACAACCTGGAACTTCCTGCCTCCAGAGCTGTGATCTCCTAGGTGGGCGGACACCAACCGCCTGGCTCCACCCCCTGGTGTGAATCATCAGCCTCTGGAGGAAGGCAACAAGGATTTGTGGGTTAGCTGGTGTACCTACAGGGAATGTGGGGTGCGTGTGTGTTGTTATCTGTGTCCCCTGGCTTGCCCAGGGCGACACATTCCCCCTTAGCAAAACGCAGACCGTCCTCGGGCTGCCCGTCCAACACCGGTTTTATTTTCCTTTTTGTTTTCTGAAAATGTAAACGGTATAACATTATAAATGGTAAATTATATACATTTTTAATAACAACTCTTCCCAAGACGGGAGGCACATTTACTTTTAACGTTACAACGGTATACGGTCACGGTTTCCGCTCTCTCCCACCCAAGCAACCTGGCCCTGATGCTGCCCCTAAAACCCAGGCAGCACCCCTTGACCCACAGTCCAGCACAAGTTACCCGAGCGGGATCTGTCCTTCCCCTCCAGAGGGTGGCCACCGGTTCCTTTGGTGGCTGGGCCCTGGCCTGCTCTGCTCAGGGCCCTCCCTCCAACCTGCCTCTCCGGAGACGGTATTGCGGAAACGGTAACGGTACCCAACATATTTACAAGCCACTTAACGTTTGTGGTGCCCTGCAAGTTCACGGGCTTGTCCATGGATAGTTCCCATGCAAAAACTTTAAACGGTCCCCACGGGGACAACGGTGCCGGCTCCTGCCGGTTGCAATCACAAAAGCAAATCAGGTAACTGTTCGGTAATTTTCATTTTTATCATCTGCAACTTTCAAAACTTTTCAACAACTTAAACTTCAGTGGTGGTCCCAACGGGGACGGTGCAACGGGCATCCGCTGCCCTACTGGGTGTTTTCGTCCTCCTCACCCAGCTCGGGGTGGAAGGACACGGGCACCAGCCCCTCCAGTGCATAGCAAGCACGGCGTGGAAGAGCTGCCCGATACCCGTTGCCCCCGGTTCGGGGAACATAAGTGGCCTCCATGCCAGGCAGGGCAACGATCTCCTCCTCTTCTTCTGACACAGGCTCAGTGTCAGGTCCGGGATCGCTATCTTCTGCCTCCGCCGCAGTCACAGAGAGAGGCACACCCGACGGGCCAGGTGCGGTGCAGCACGCGAGTGAGTAGGACGGAGGTAACACAGGAGCCAGGGGCAGACCGGGTCCCTCAGCCGCAGCGGCCGGTCCCTCGGGGACACAGGGGCGTGGGTCACTCTCCAGCTCCTCCATCACGGCCTCCACTCCATACACTCGGGCCACAGCAACTAGCGCTTCCACCTCCGCGGCCCACTGCTCCATCAGCCCGCCAATCTGACTCCGATAGTGACGGCAGATCCCCGCCGCCCGGGCCCTCAGCCATGCCGCTGTTCCGGACACCGGCTCAGTAGTCTCTGCAGGACTAGGTGGAGCGGACATTTTCCGTTAGGGTCGATGGACCGGGGGGGTCCCAGTGTGTTTGTTGCGACGCCACACTTACATGCGTCCAGCCGCCATCGCGTCCCCCTTAGCTCTTTCCGGCCCCTCCTCTCTCGGGGCGGAGTTTTGGCCTTCGCGCCTCTACTGCTCGAGAAGATGCTCGAGCGGGAACTTTTCGCGCCAAAGATGGCGGCTTCTGAACTTTTTCTGCCGGATGCCTCCGGCGGTAACAAGGCGCACCTCTACCTGACGGCAGAGCGGTAGGATCCTGTTCGTGACGCCAAGTTGTCGCGGGCGGGGAGGAGGGTGTCAGCACACCGCGCTCACCCCTTCTGCTCGGGTCCGGCAGCTGCTCAGTGGTGGCTCGAGCGGTGGGCCGGATCCCGGGGTTTCTCGAGCGACACTCCTCGCCCGTGAGTGAAAGGGGGGTTTTGTGGTTGGGTGTGGGGATTGTTATAGTTCGTGACGCCACCCACGGTTGTGGTGATTTCACCACCGCTGCTCAATGTGGGGATCCCGGGGATGGTGATGTGGAGCAGCCAGTTGTTGTGTTGCCCCTCCGTGGGTAGGGGTTGGTGATCCCGGGGGCCAGTTGGGTGCAGGGGCGCAGGGGCAGCGCTGTGCCTTGCGGCACTGAGGTACTCACTCAGCCAGTAAACACGACACAGTTCTCGGTAAACAAACGGCTGGTTGGACGGGTCCCTCGGACGGTTCACGGTGCTGCGGTTCCCTGCGGTTAGCGGTGACGGTCTCTTCCCTGCACCTTTGAAATGTCTGTTTGGTAGCGGTGGATTCCCACCGGTTACCCGCTCCCCGACTGCAATCTGTGCCGGAGGAGCTCCACACTTTGCCCGCAGGCGCCGGCCCTGGGAAACTGGTGCCTTGGCGGTGGCGGTGTTTCCCCGTTGTGGTTGGACCTTTGCCGTCAATCAGGACTTGCTTGTTGGGGGGTCTACGTCCCCTTCACTAACGGATTTAGCAATTTACAGCGACTCCAAGCCTTGCTGGGATCCGAAAAGCCCCTGCTCTGGTGCTGACTGCCCTTTGTATACTGCTCCAGACCCCCGGATACACACAGCCTCCGTGGTCCTTCCAGCAACCTCCAGACAGTCCCACTGCAGATCTTCACCACTGTCTGCTGACCTTGCTGACTCCGTCTGGGCACACAGCCACAGACCAACTTCAGGCTTTCTGTCACTTTCACTGCTGTTTCGCTCTAGCTCCCTCCTGAGCTACACTCTGTTAACCTCCTACTCCTTTCTCCTCCCTGGCTGAACAACCTGGAACTTCCTGCCTCCAGAGCTGTGATCTCCTAGGTGGGCGGACACCAACCGCCTGGCTCCACCCCCTGGTGTGAATCATCAGCCTCTGGAGGAAGGCAACAAGGATTTGTGGGTTAGCTGGTGTACCTACAGGGAATGTGGGGTGCGTGTGTGTTGTTATCTGTGTCCCCTGGCTTGCCCAGGGCGACACATAACCATGGAGGGAAATCCCTCCCCCGAGATCAGTGATTGGACGTAACTACGTAGTTGAAAATATTGTAACCAGTGCCCAGGGGCTCTCTCCCTACACCCCACTATTCCTTCCAGAGTTTTACAACCAGAGGAATCTACCACATCCCAGAAGGGAGTAGACTCATGTATGGCTCCCGTAGATTACATGGGAATTGTGAATTGCCTTCCAGTGGAGTAAGGGGCCCTGGCATGGAAACGAAACCCAGGCATCGAACAATGCTTCTCCAGATGGTAGCCATGCTAAGCAGTGTGTGGGAAAGGCCTAGATCACCCACGTTTGGTCCTGGGTGACAACCAGAAGACCCCTAGCGCCTTCGCCTTTGAGATGTCATGTTCGATTTCCACCCATAACTTAGAATCCATGTTATGAATAAGGTCCAGTATACAGGAACCAATAACTGCCACATAATAGGCTCTTAGATCTGGTAGTCCCGCTCCCCCACCCTCCCTCAGCCTGACCAAGACCTTATGACTCAGTCGAGAGCTACCCCCCTGCCATATAAAGTTTCTCATGATTTACCATAGTTTGAGAAAGAAGGTCACATCTAGTTCCCATGGGATGGTCTGGAAGAAATAAAGTGTTTTACACCAAAAAAATTACCTTAAAACTTCAATTTATTTATTCTTACTTAAAAACATCCAATACACAATAAATATATATAAATACAAAAGACTAATGTACACAGATAAAGAAGGGAGGAAGGTTATAGATCACACCCTACTGATTAACCTCCCTCCTGTTCACTACCTCACGCGGAAGTCAGCACCCTAATGATGGACAGTGTGGCGCCCCCACTCTACGAAGGCTATCCCTAAACTGCCCTACATCGCTCTAGCAACAGATATGAAAAGGTGCTCACAAGGTGCAGAGTAACAAACTCAAATAGAAAATTTCAGCGGATAGCCAGTGAGGTTTTTGTCAATAGTGAGGTCGTATCAATGTCCCAATTCAGCCTCACACCAATCAACAGTGAGGTTGAAAACAACTGGGTCTTCGTGCAGGAGTGGGAACAGGGTTATATATGTATATACCCTAATATCAGTCTCCCTCCTGTCCACTACCTCACGTGGGGGTCGGCACCCTATTAATATACGCTAAATAATCTATTACGGTGCCCCCACTCCACGAAGACTGTCCCTAGTATGCCCTACTGTACCCTAGCAGCAGATAAATATAAAGTGCCGGTGCTGTATTAAAGTGCATAACAGTATCACGGTAGTTCAATACGGACATTAATTCAGCCTAGTAGACCCTAGCAGCAATGGATATTAACCCCTTTAGCCCCCGGGCACTTTCCGTTTTTGCATTTTTGTTTTTTGCTCCTTTTCTTCTGAGAGCCGTAACTTTTTTATTTTTCTGTCAATCTTGCCATATGAGGGCTTGTTTTTTGCGGGATGAGTTGTACTTTTAAATGAAACCATAAGTTTTACCATATAGTGTACTGGAAAACAGCAAAAAAATTCCAAGTGTGGAAAAACTGCAAAAAAAGTGTGATCGCACAATAGTTTTTGGGATGTTTTATTCACCATGTTCACTATATGGTAAAACTGATGTATCTATGTGATGCCTCAGGTTGGTGCGAGTTTGTAGACACCAAACATGTATAGGTTTACTTGTATGTAAGGGGTTAAAAAAAAATTCACAAGTTTGTCCAATAAAAGTGGCGCACGTTTTGCGCCATTTTCTGAAACACGTAGCGTTCTTATTTTTTGGGATCTATGGCTCAGTGACAGCTTATTTTTTGCGCTTCGAGCTGACATTTTTAATGGTACCATTTTTGCGCAGATGCTACAGTTTGATTACCTGTTATTGCATTTTGCGTAAAACATGCGGCGACCAAAAAACGTAATTTTGGCGTTTGGAATTTTTTTGCCACTACGCCGATACCAAATATGTGTATATTTTTTTATTTTTTTAAAACATTTTTTACTTTTTTTTTTTATTTTACTAGCTATAGCGATCAGCAATCCGATCGCTCTGATCTATCTGCTGATCACAGCAACACAGCTGTAAACAGCAGATACGGTCACTTCCTGTTTCATTCGGCTCTGGGCCGGGTGAAAACGAAAGTGAAACGTCATAGCTGCAGGCGTCATCACATGACCCTGTGCTACCATGGAAACCACCAAAAGTCACGTGATCACGCACGTGACTTCCGGTGGGGGCGGCGGTAAGTAAAAATCATGCCCGCTCGCATATAGATCTCGCTGCCGACTTTGGCAGTGAGATTTAAGGGGTTAAATGTTGTCAGTGGAAGCGATTCCACTCGCAACATGCAGGCACACATGTCAGCTGTTGAAAACAGCTGATATGTGTGCCGACCGCCGCCGCCTGCCCGCGGCAGGGGGCGGGGCTTAATGTAACACGCTCCATGACGGATAGATCCGTCCAAGGTCGTGAAAGGGTTAAAGTGCTAGTGCTCTAAAAGTACATAACAATGTGAAACAGAAGAGTCAGATGTACTTATCTATTCAGAGAATCATAGGTACGATCCTCAAATATCATATAATATATAATATGTAGTGGACAGGAGGGAGGTTAATCGGTAGGGTGTGATCTATAACCCTCCTCCCTTCTTTATCTGTGCACTTTAGTCTTTTGTATTTATATATATTTATTGTGCATTGGATATTTTTAAGTAAGAATAAATAAATTGATGTTTTAAGGGTAATTTTTTTTGGTCCATAAACAATCCTTATCATTTTTGATTTTTTACTAATATGGCCAGCTTTTTATCGGGACCAATATATATATAGTGACTCCTGGTTAGAGGACGCAAATCAGGCATTCTGTACGAAAGAGACTCCGGAGGGTAGAATTGTAATTACTTTCCTGAGGACTAAATTTAATGATCTTTACCTATCATATAAAGAGTACACAAAATCCTGGTGGGAGATAAAGGCCCTTGAGAACTACTTAAAAATAGAATTGTCTCTAAAGGCCCCGTCACACTAAGCAACATCGCTAGCAACATCGCTGCTAACGAACAACTTTTGTGACGTTGCTAGCGATGTTGCTGTGTGTGACATCCAGCAACAACCTGGCCCCTGCTGTGAGGTCGTTGGTTGTTGCTGAATGTCCTGGGCCATTTTTTAGTTGTTGCTGTCCCGCTGTGAAGCACAGATCGCTGTGTGTGACAGCGAGACAGCAACAACTAAATGTGCAGGCAGCAGGAGCCGGCTTCTGCGGAGGCTGGTAACCAATGTAAACATCAGGTAACCAAGAAGCCCTGTCATTGGTTACCCGATATTTACCTTTGTTACCAGCCTCAGCCGCTCTCCCTGTCAGTGCCGGCTCCTGCTCTGTGCACATGTAGCTGCAGGACACATCGGGTTAATTAACCCGATGTGTGCTGTAGCTAGGAGAGCAAGGAGTCAGCGCTAAGCAGTGTGCGCTGCTCCCTGCTCTGTGCACATGTAGCTGCAGCACACATCGGGTAATTAACCCGATGTGTGCTGTAACTAGGAGAGCAGGGAGCCAGCGCTCAGTGTGCGCTGCTCCCTGCTCTCTGCACGTGTGGCTGGTCACTGGTTGCTGGTGAGCTCACCAGCAACTCGTGTAGCGACGCTCCAGCGATCCCTGCCAGGTCAGGTTGCTGGTGGGATCGCTGGAGCGTCGCAGTGTGACATCTCACCAGCAACCTCCTAGCAACTTACCAGCGATCCCTATCGTTGTTGGGATCGCTGGTAAGTTGCTTAGTGTGACTGGACCTTAAGGGTCGGAGGATTAACCTTCATCCATCTCCTCCTACACCGCTAGTCCAAAACTCCTTGAGGCCTGGAAAAAGGAATCGGTTGAGTCTTCCCTTAGATTTATGACCATCCTCCTACAGGAGGAAAAATCTCTATTAGAACAGGCTACGATCAAACTTAATTCTGACATTGAGAGTGTGACGCCCTGGACTAGCCAGGTAGTCACAGATAGACCCCCGCATTACACCTGTCCCCCAAAAAGGTGTCATCAGCCAACCAGTAAAACCTAGTCACCTCTCTCAGTGCTTGATGGACACACCAGGGGGCGGAGCCAGGCGGTTGGCCACGCCCACCGAGGAGTTCAGAGGGCCTGAGGCAGGAAACACACAGTGAGATCAGTTTGAGTGTTGAGGAGTGGAGGAGGTCAGGCCTGTAGGACAGGCCTGTGACAGACTGACAGGTGCCAGGGTTGGAGCCTGGGCACCTTTGTCTAGGAGGCAAATGGTGGCCTTAGCCTGCAGGAGCCGGGAAGACGGCTCGGTGGAACCGTGGTGGACCGGGACAGGGTAGTGGCCCGCCGGTACTGACCCAGGGAACAAACTCGGAAAGCGGAGCACAAAGGGGGGTACTCAGACCGTGAAACGAGGTCCATAATCCACTGGACTGAGTTAATTAACTGATTGCGGTCTGGACTATAGGTCCTTTCCCACCCAAGTCCCGACTGAAGACAACAGCCCACCGAGAGGGATAGAAAGCCACCGCACAGGCAGAGAGATCCCACGGGCCAGCGTCTGCGGGCAAAAGGGCTCTCCCGACATTCACAAAGCCGGGGACCGGACTCCCGTCATTGAAGCGCAGGCAGCCCAAGTACACAACACGGTGCAGGAGAAAGGCCAAGACCACCGAACCGGGTGGGGGACCAGATGCAGCCAGCTGCGGGCACCGACCACCATCAACTTGTTTACCAGAGAATTGTGTGTGTCAATAACAGTGAGTACAACAGTGCCATCCGGCCGTGCACCACCCTGCACCGCCCAGCTATCCCCAACGGGCCCCGGGGCCACCATCCCTGCCCACGGAGGGGTTAATATCTTGCTGCACTACCATCTCCCCCGGGTGCCCCGTAACTGCAGCGTTGGTGTCTACCTTCACCACATCCCGTGGGTGGCATCACGAACTCAAGTGCGGCTCCGGCCGTGCACCTACCTAACCCCCATCAAAAGCGTCAGCATCCCCTTTCAGAGCGAAGTGACCCCGAGTCCGGAGGCGCTCGAGCCACCAACCAACGAGCCCGGACCCGAGTGGCTCGGCGGCAGCCGAGCGCGGGGCGGTACAAGAACATACTTAAACATAAATCGGACCCTGATTTCAATAAATGAGAAAATGCGCTGCAGGTGTCAGTAGAGAAATATCAAGGGTATTTAAAGGAAAGAAAGCACTTGCAGTTTCAGAGAGATTTAAGGGAATTCAATACTAACCAAGCCTATCCTTTTGTTGGCCCAACCCAAAGGGAGACGGACGTTTCCTCTTCAGATCTAGAATATTCAGATAGTGAAAAAAGTAAGAACTGAGGGCTGGCATAACAGAAGGGGGCAACAGCACAAACGATGGCTGGGGAAAAAAGCACACTCTGGAAGAGGCCCAGGAAATATGAGATCCTTTGGGCAGAAATCAGGCTTTTCTTCATCCTCTACAGCATCCGGTGGGTCAAGAGCACCTTCTTTTTTAGAACAGGGGATCTCCAGGGTTTACCAGCTGAGGAGTCGGGTGAATTAGTCTCTGGTGGTCTGGAATATAGAGAAGTGAATAGGAGCAAGATAATTAATCTATCCAGTTCTTCTTTTGATGACAAACAATATGGTATTTTGAGAAAAGGCCTGTTGTTCGTATCCACTAATGATTTTAACTGCTTCCACTGGGTCAAGGATTTACAGCTTTTTGGGAGGAAACCTAAGTGGAGGAAGTTCTTCCTAAATAATTATAGATAAATCTGTAGAAAATTGGGCCTAGTGGAGGAAGATCTGGAGGGTTACCAATCCCTAATGGGACTTCTTCAAGAACAGGGTGACAATGTTGGGAGTGGCATGGCCCGTTTACAAGACTAAGAGGGAAAAGTAAAAAGATGCCTCCACAAGAGGATACTACTAATATTGACATCTTTCTAGAACTGGCAGAAAGGGACCTAAAAAAGATCCCACGTAGGGAGGATGGCCTTGACAGGAACCTTTCAGATGAAGAATTGTTGGTGTTATGGGAACTGGAGAGGAATGATAACCTGGTATTGAAACCTTTGGATAAAGGTGGCAATCTCGTTATCATGGATCATGAAAAATATTTGGGGATGTGCCATTAAATCCTAGGTGATAGAAGTACATATGCGGTCCTTTTGTCTAACCCCGTGGATGAATTTATATCAGCTCTTATGGTGATCCTTGAGAAGGCCAGAGCACGTGGACTATAGTCAAACAGTGAATTAGATTTTTTGAAACCAGTCTTCCCAACGATGCCGACCTTTTACGCCTTACCAAAGGTTCAAAAGGGCTTGGAGATATTAAAGGGACACCCTATAATATCAGGAGTGGGCTCATACATACAGAATTGTGGTATTTATATTGATGAAAAAATACGCCCTTTAGTCATTTCACTTCTCTCATATACAAGGGACACTGTGGACTTGTTGGGAAAACTTGATGGTATCACTATAGAGGAAGATGTTCTTTTGGCCTTTATTGATGTAGATGTGTTGTATAGTAATATTCCACACGATTTGGGGCTGAAAGCTATTGAATATTATTTAAACACCAGGACCACTGAATGTTCCAACCATAATCGGTTTCTCTTGGACTTATTGAACTTTTTATTGCATCACAATATCTTTAGATTCGACGGTAAGTACTTCCACCAGCTCAGGGGGACAGCTATGGGGAGCCCCTGTGCTCCCTCGTATGCTAACCTCTTCCTGGGCTAGTGGGAAGAAACCATCATATTTATGGCTGGGGACCACTGATGGCAGACGCATAACCTCTTATGGTCGAGATACATCGACGATGTGTTCCTTCTGTGGTTGGGTATGAGTGCTCTTTTTGAAATGTTTGTAGCACAACTAAATATTAACGAACTGGGACTCCACTTCACTTTCGAGGTGAATACTAGAGAACTTCCGTTCCTGGATGTGAATATAAGGAGAAATATGGATGGGAGTCTTTCCACCAGTACCTACCGAAAACCCACAGTCACTAACAATTTATTGTGGTGGGACAGTCACCATCCAGTCCCCTTAAAAAGTGGTATACCCAAGGGCCAATATCTGAGACTAAGGAGAAACTGTTTAACGTTGGAAGGTTTTAAGATGCAAGCAAAAGATATGACTAGATGCTTCCTGGATAGAGGATACCCCAGTAAAATCTTACATATAGCTCGTGACCGTGCAGAAAGACAAGATAGGGCAGTACTCTTACACAGGTGTGGAAAAAAGGATAAAATGGGAGATGACATTACTAGGTTAATTGGCACTTTTGGCTGCCAGAATGAGCGGGTGCTAAGGGTTCTTGGAAAACACTGTGACATCCTGACTTTGGATCCTGACCTAAGGGGTATGATATCTCAAAAACCAAGTGTTACATATCGAAGGGGCAGGTTGGTACACAGTTGTTATACAAGACCACAACATCCTGGTATCTGGCTTGATGGGGTCTTTGTGGGTTTTTTTTAGGTGCGGCAATTTCATCTACTGCAACTCCATGAGACCCTCTAAGTCAGTGGTCAGTGCAAATATGGTAAAGAATTTTTCTTGAGGAGTTTCTCAAAAGACAACAGGTGTGTTCTATGTGGCGACCTGTTCGTGCCCCCTAGATTATGTGAGAAAGACCAATAGAGAACTACGTTGGAGAGTAGGTAAACACTTGGGGAACATTCGTAATAAACGAAACACACCATTAGGAAGACACATTAATGGGTACCATGGAGGAGATGTCCACCAACTGTTTTTTTGTGTGCTGGAAGTGGTGAAGAAAAATCCTAGAGGGGGAGACTATGATAAGATCCTACTTAGGGTGGTGTCACACACAGCGACGACAACAACGACGTTGCTGCTACGTCACCATTTTCGGTGACATTGCAGCGACGTCCCGTCACTGTCGCTGTGTGTGACATCCAGCAACGACCGGGCCCCTGCTGTGAGGTCGCCGGTCGTTGCTGAATGTCCAGCTTCATTTTTTGGTCGTCGCTCTCCCGCTGTCACGCACACATCGCTGTGTGTCACAGCGAGAGAGCGATGAAATGAAGCGAGCAGGGAGCAGGAGCCGGCGTCTGGCAGCTGCGGTAAGCTGTAACCAGGATAAACATCGGGTAACCAAGGGAAGACTGGTTACCCGATATTTACCTTCGTTACCAGCATCCGCCGCTCTCGCTGCCAGTGCTGGCTCCTGGTCTGTGCACATGTAGCTGCAGTACACATCGGGTAATTAACCCGATGTGTACTGTAGCTAGGAGTGCAGGGAGCCAGCGCTAAGCAGTGTGTGCGGCTCCCTGCTCTCTGCACATGTAGCACAGCGACGCGTGTCGTTATGATCGCTGCTGCTTCTGCTGTGTTTGACAGCTAAGCAGCGATCATAACAGCGACTTACAAGGTCGCTGTTGCGTCACAGAAAATGGTGACGTAACAGCGACGTCGTTGTCACTGTCGCTATGTGTGAACCCAGCTTTAGAAAAGAATGTGAATGGATCTTTAGGATGGAATCGGTACACCCGGGGGGGGCTTAACAAACAGTTATCTTATTCTTGTTTTCTCTGCTACTTTGTTGTTATTTCGATAGTTTTGCTGGCTTGTATCGTGCAATCGGGAGGTACTATTTATACTAATAGAATGATGAATATAAGAGTGCACCACAGAAGGCCCCTCTCTGAACCCTTTTTCTCTCCAGGATCCTATTCCAAATGACCTTTTTGATCATTTGTATTTGTATTACCCCACACCATGTAAGTCATACTATTATTAATTGTACCATATATCTTTTTAAGGATTAATAATTACTATGTATTTGTCGGCAGCTCCTTATATGGGTATCACACACATTGTCCTGGTAATGTGAAGATCTGTTTATATGCATATCGCCAATGTGGGCATATAAGTATTAATTTGTCATCTAGGGTGTGATACAATATTCTAAATATCATTATAAGTTATCACTATTTTTCTAATACAATCGGCATTATTTAATATCTATTCTGGTCTGGTTAATCACATGATCTTGCGTTCCATCCTGGAGAGCATAATGTCGCTTCCGGTAATCGGCTGGGAAGAGTAACGTCACATCCGGTCTTGATTCTCAAATGACTGTGTCTCCGTCCCGGAGAATATAACGTTACTTCCGGTACTTGGCCAGGGAAGCGTAACATCACATCCGCCTTCATTGCTAACATGGTTGTGCGGTTCAGCTTGGAGCGCAAGCGGCATCCACATGTTCTCTTTAACCGGCGCAGATAATGACTTTGTGAATCGGCGACTAGTGACAAGGAAGGATGACTACATGTAAAGTAGTAATATCGTCAGTATCATTATAAATATCAAATATGATTATGTGGTTAATGATTGACATGCTGGATGTGGGCAAAAACTTCTGGGTCGGGAAGGGGAGGAGTTGAAGGTGGGAGGAGAGGGGAAGTACCATGTATGTTTGATGTGCTATTTAAGGGGAGCTGAAAGCACCAGACCCCCTTCTTATCTACATATCATGGTATCTGTTTGGCACTGTCTGTATCTGGCCTCCTAATGACCCCTTTGGGAGAAATGCGTTGAGACAATTCTGAGGATATTTGAGGATCGTACCTATGATTCTCTGAATGAATAAGTACCTCTGACTGTCCTGCTTTACACTGTTATGCACTTTTAGAACACTAGCACTTTAATCTACATTGCTGCTAGGGTCTATTAGGCTGAATTAATGCCCTTATTGATCTACCCTGATACTGTTATGCACTTTAATACAGCACAGGCACTTTATACTTATCTGTTGCTAGGGTACAGTAGGGCATACTAGGGACAGTTTTCGTGGAGTGGGGGCACCATAATAGATTATTTAGCATATATTAATAGGGTGCCGACCCCAAGTGAGGTAGTAGACAGGAGGGAGATTGATATTAGGGTATATACATATATAACCCTATTCCCACTCCTGCACGAAGACCCAGTTGTTTTCAACCTCACTGTTGATTGGTGTGAGGCTAAATTGGGACATTGATACTGTGATACCCCTGGACTAATAAGGTCGTCACAGGGTACTGCACAAACTATCCTAACCATGCAGTATTCAACCCCTCATGGTTCTGGGTTTCTATCCTGCAGTGTTGCCTCCATCAGCATTCACAAATCCTAGAAACACTTAGCACCACACCTGTCAGGCACACCAGTGGGTTGCTTAAGCAGGAATAGGGCCGCCCCCCTAGGGGTTAGAGAGGGAGATGTGAGGTGTCAAGGTCAGTTAGTTGAGTGGTGACCCTCAAGCTATGAGGAGCTCTGAGAAAGCTGGGAATTGGAGCTCCCAGGAGAGAGGAAAACTAGGTCGCAGATGGTGGTCTGGACCTAGAGTAGTCGGACCCCTGGTCGCAGGGGATTGAGGCTAGGTGTCTGGGACCTGTCAAGGAGGACGGTCAGCAGCCTGGTCCTATCACCGATCCGGGACCGAAGGCACGACGGGGTACACGGACCCTAGGTTGGGGAGAAGCTTCAGGCAACCCGGCAATTAACCTGAGGAGAACGGGGCCTTTATGGACTGTTCCCACTAGCTCCAGAATTTGAGTACTAGCGCAACAAGGGGGATAGGGCTTTCCTAGCAAGCAGCCCACTGAAATCCCAAGTGTGAGCCTTGAGAGCAGGCTCCTCCACTTAGACACAGTGGGGAGCGGGGGCCCGGATAGCTCCAAGCTACCGGACCACAACGGACATTCTAAAATTTAGTGCCAGGAGGCAGGTTACAGACCACCAGCAGCACTGCAGGGGACGGGACCCGGACGAGGTCCCCTGGAGAGGCAGCGGCATTCAGAGACTTGGTTTACCCTGTTGTCAGCGTCTGCTTCATTGCTGAGTGAGTACCCGACTGACCCCTGCACTGTGTCCCCGCATCACCATCCACAGTCCCAGGGCCTACCCCTACCCGTGGAGGGAAACATCACCTAGTTGTCCCACTCCATCACCCCGGGTACTCCCAACAGCAGCGGCGGTACTCCCAATTACCGCACACCACGGGTGGCGTCACGAACTATACCAAGTCCCCTGTAAATACCCCCTTTTCATTTGAGTGTGGCCCCTAAGCCCCCGGGTCTGGAGACCCTCGAGCCACGAACAGACACTACCCCCAGATCCGAGCGGTTCGATCCGCTGCTGGGGCGGCACACCTCAACCTCACTATTGACAAAAACCTCACTGGCTATCCGCTGAAATTTTCTATTTGAGTTTGTTAATCTGCACCTTGTGAGCACCTTTTCATATCTGTTGCTAGGGCGAGGTAGGGCAGTTTAGGGATAGCCTTTGTAGAGTGGGGGCATCACACCGTCCATCATTAGGGTGACGACCTCCACATAGGGTAGTGGACAGGAGGGAGGTTAATCGGTAGAGTGTGATCTATAACCCTCCTCCTTTCTTTATCTGTGCACTTTAGTCTTTTGTATTTATATATATTTATTGTGTATTGGATGTTTTTAAGGTTAATATTTTTTGGTCTATGAACAATCCTTATAATTTTTGATTTTTAAGAATGTCTATTTTAAGAGCATTCATTCTCCCAAACCATGAGATAGGATATGGATCCCAAGGTATTTAATTGACTGAGCGTTCCATTTATAGGAGAAAGCTGTCTGGAGTGACCCAACCTCCGAGGGCGGCAGCGAAACGTTGAGTATTTCTGATTTCTGTAAATTAACTTAAAAATCCTTATTTTCTTAAAATGATCAAATTCTTTTAAGACGGAAGGGATACTTGTTCTGGGGGAGGCCACGTAGAGGAGTAAGTCGTCCGCAAATAATGACATTTTATGTTCCGATGGGCCAATCTGGACTCCTTTAATTGAACGGTTTTGCCTTATCAAATTAGTCAGCGTCTCCATCACCATTTTATAAAAGAAAAGGGGACAACGACACCCCTGCCTAGTCCCATTCCTAATTGTGAACGGGGCAGACAGTCTTCCATTGACCCCTATCCTTGCTGTTGGGGCATGATAGAGGGCCATGATCCTTTCCACCATCCTCTGTCCAATGAAATGGCTCTTAGAGTTGCTTCCAAGAATTTCCAATGGCGTCCATTGATAACAAGCAAAGTGCTATTTTGTTCGCTCATGCTCTATTAATTAGAGAGAGTTTTGATAGTGTTGTCCTGTGTTTCCCTACCCGGGACAAAACCCACCTGCTCCTTGTGGATTGACACAGGAATTTATGGTTGGAGACACAGTGCTATTATTTTAGAATATAACTTGAGGTCCACAATGATTAATGATATAAGCCTATAATTTGAACAGACCGAGGGGTCCTTAACCGGTATTGGGATCACTGAAATACGTGCCTGTACCACCTGTAGAGGGAAATTACAAGATTTTGAAATTGAATTGAAGGCCTTAATAAGGAGATCTACAGTCTTCGCTGAATATTTTATAGAATCTGGGAGTAAACCCATCTGGGCCAGGGCTCTTCCCTATTTTCAATTCCTGTATAACTGCCTTCAACTCTAGTGAAGTAAAGTCAGACTCCAAGTTATCCGTTGCTTGTTCCATGATTTTGGGAGGTGAAAATTTCTTTATGTATTCCTCAAGGTCCCGCTGTGTACCTAGGGGATCCCAATCAGAGCCATCAGGAAGATTATATAAAGCAGAGTAATATGATCTGAATTCTTCCAAAATCTGCGAGGTATAGTGAACCATCTTACCCAAGGTAGAGTTGATAGAAGTCACCGGAGTCTGTGCCATTCTAGATGTAATGCCCTGGCTAGCCATTTGCCACATTTATCTCCGTATTCAAAATAGTTTCTATGTAGTTTGTCCATGGCGCAGAGAGAATGCTGGTTTAATAGGGATATGATCTGCTGTCTCAGGGCAGAAATTTCTGCTCTTAAAGCGTCGCATGCCAAAGCCCTATTGGAGGTCTCTTTTGTTCCTAAGAGAAGTATGGCATCTCTTAGTTGCTGTGTACCGCCCCCGCGTCAGCAGCCTGCTGCCGCTGCTCAAATCCAGATCCGCGGTGGCTCGAGGGGTCGCGCGGCAACTCGGAATAAAGGGGGGATTATTTACAGGGGATTTTATGGATAGTTCGTGACGCCACCCGTGGTGCGTGGTAAGGTGTAGTACCACCACTGCAATGGGGAGTACCCGGTGGCGATGATGGGGGCAGCCAGAAGTTTAACCCCTCCATGGGTAGGAGGAAATGCCCCGGGACTCGGTGTTGGTGGCAGGGAGGTGCCGTTGGGATGGTCAGGGATCGTTTTAGTACTCAGTCCAATAATGCTGACACTGACAACCGTGGTAAACCAAAGTTCGTAGTACTGCTGCAGCAGGGAGGGAACACGCCTGGATCCCATGCCCGATGGTGTTGCTTGTTAGCCTGTGGCCTTTTCCGTGGCACCTCACTTCTAAATGGTTCCTCTAGCTTAGAACTATCGGGTCCCGCTCACCAGTATGGCTAACTGGGTGAGCTTGCTCTCAGGGTTTACGCTTGGGATTTTCTGGACTATATAAGCTCCTTCTCGACCTAGGGTCCACGTACCCAGTCGTGCCCTGCCCCTGCCCAGTGATGGCACAACACTGCCGGCTGTCTTCCTCGACAGTTCATGCCCATTTTCATGATCCCCCTGCGACCGGGATCCAGCTCCTACCAGGCCCAGACCAACGTCTGCCACCTAGTAAACCAAGGAGCCCAGCTCCTGAGCTCTCCTCTTGAGAGTCACTCCTCAACTAACCGACTGCTAACACTCCTGACCTCCCCTTACCAACCTCCCAAGTGGGCGACCCTATTCCCTTCAGATCAGCCACTGGTGTGTCTGGTGGGTGCGGTGCAGAGTGTTCCTAGGATTTTTCTTAGCCTGTTCTTTGCAACATCAAAGGCCAGGGACCCGTAACCAAGGAGGAGGTAGATACTGTGCAGAAGGGCAGATTGCACAATACCCTGTGATGACCTGATAGGCCAAGGAGTCACAGTTGAGAGCGTTCCCTTTTCACCCTGGACCCGTGCAAAATGCAAATACCTCTAATGATGCATTTCAGCGCCTCCCACTTTATCGGATCAGGGGTGGAATCGGCTTCATGATCCACTTGGAAAGATGAGATAGTTTGCTTGATATCTGTTAGGCATATCTCATCCTTCAGAAGATTATCGTGTAGCTTCCAGGTGTATTCTCCCGTCCTGCCATTCTCCCTAACCCCTAGTTCACCATAGACAGGCGCATGATCCGACTACAGTGGGACTTCCATAGAGCTTTTTGGATTATCATCCAGCAAATCCTGAGAAACGAAAAGGTGGTCTAACCTGGAATAGCTATTATGGGCACTTGAGTGATGGCTGAAATCTCTGATCCCGGGGTGTAACCCCCTCCACAAATCCACCACTCCCAGTGACAGAAGATCTTTTTTTAAACTCCTGATTATGTTATGGGAAACAGAGGTCTTACCTGTGGAAGAATTGATAGATGGGTCCAGGGTGAGATTATAATCGCCCCCCAGGATTATCTTTAATCCACCTGGAAAGGAAGCCAACCTCCCCAGAACCTCGGTGCCGAACCTCACCTGCCCCTGATTAGGAAAGTATATATTAGCAAGGGTATAGACATTCTTTAACTAAGAGATCTGGAGAAATATGTAGCGACCCTCGGGGTCCGTAAGCACATCCAGCATCTCTGGGTTAAACGATTTGTGGAACACCATGGACACACCGCATACCTTACACATGGGATGTGGTCCATGGTACCAAATTGGGTACAATTAAGATTTACAATTGGGTGCATTTGTGGCCAGGAAGTGTGTCTCTTGGAGCATTACTATCTTGACCCTTTTTTTGTGCAAACGATATAGGATCTAGCTTTTTTTTTCGGGTTAATTTAAACCGTGTGCATTATAGGTACAGAAGGTCAGGGTATCCATGGAGGGAATAGAGGGGTTCAGAGGAAGACTGGAAAATTAGAAAGGCAAAAGATAATGACAAGAAAGAAGAAAAGCAAAACAGAAAAACTCTTCCACAAATAGGAGAGTATATTCTTTCTAATTACAAAGACTTCTGTCTAAGCCAGCACCTGTGCTGCAGTTTCTATTGAGGCGAACGCGGGAACATTAGACCAGAACAGAACTCCATACATCCCGCTTAAACATGGTTGGAGCTGACTGGCTCTGGTTACACAAAGACTCCATGCAAAAGAAAGAACCTACAGTGCCTACAAGTAGTATTCAACCCCCTGCAGATTTAGCAGGTTTGATAAGATGCAAATAGGTTAGAGCCTGCAAACTTCAAACAAGAGCAGGATTTATTAACAGATGCATAAATCTTACAAACCAACAAGTTATGTTGCTCAGTTAAATTTTAATACATTTTCAACATAAAAGTGTGGGTCAATTATTATTCAACCCCTAGGTTTAATATTTTGTGGAATAACCCTTGTTTGCAATTACAGCTAATAATCGTCTTTTATAAGACCTGATCAGGCCGGCACAGGTCTCTGGAGTTATCTTGGCCCACTCCTCCATGCAGATCTTCTCCAAGTTATCTAGGTTCTTTGGGTGTCTCATGTGGACTTTAATCTTGAGCTCTTTCCACAAGTTTTCAATTGGGTTAAGGTCAGGAGACTGACTAGGCAACTGCAACACCTTGATTTTTTTCCCTCTTGAACCAGGCCTTGGTTTTCTTGGCTGTGTGCTTTGGGTCATTGTCTTGTTGGAAGATGAAATGACGACCCATCTTAAGATCCTTGATGGAGGAGTGGAGGTTCTTGGCCAAAATCTCCAGGTAGGCCGTGCTATCCATCTTCCCATGGATGTGGACCAGATGACCAGGCCCCTTGGCTCAGAAACAGCCCCACAGCATGATGCTGCCACCACCATGCTTGACTGTAGTGATGGTATTCTTGGGGTCGTATGCAGTGCCATCCAGTCTCCAAATGTCACGTGTGTGGTTGGCACCAAAGATCTCGATCTTGGTCTCATCAGACCAGAGAACCTTGAACCAGTCTGTCTCAGAGTCCTCCAAGTGATCATGAGCAAACTGTAGACGAGCCTTGACATGACGCTTTGAAAGTAAAGGTACCTTATGGGCTCGTCTGTAACGGAGACCATTGCGGTGGAGTACGTTACTTATGGTATTGACTGAAACCAATGTCCCCACTGCCCATGAGATCTTCCCAGAGCTCCTTCCTTGTTGTCCTTGAGTTAGCCTTGACTCTTCGGACAAGCCTGGCCTCGGCACAGGTGGAAACTTTCAAAGGCTGTCCAGGCCGTGGAAGGCTAACAGTAGTTCCATAAGCCTTCCACTTCCGGATGATGCTCCCAACAGTGGAGACAGGTAGGCCCAACTCCTTGGAAAGGGTTTTGTACCCCTTGCCAGCCTTGTGACCCTCCACGATCTTGTCTCTGATGGCCTTGGATTGCTCCTTTGTCTTTCCCATGTTGACCAAGTATGAGTGCTGTTCACAAGTTTGGGGAGGGTCTTAATTAGTCAGAAAAGGCTGGAAAAAGAGATAATTAATCCAAACATGTGAAGCTCATTGTTATTTGTGCCTGAAATACTTCTTAATCCTTTAGGGGAACCAAACAGAATTCTTGTGGTTTGAGGGGTTGAATAATAAATGACCCTCTGAATAAACTTTTCACAATTTAAAAAAAAAATAAAAAAAGAAATAACATTCTTTTTTGCTGCAGTGCATTTCACACTTCCAGGCTGATCTACAGTCCAAATGTCACAATGCCAAGTTAATTCCGAATGTGTAAACCTGCTAAATCTGCAGGGGGTTGAATACTACTTGTAGGCACTGTATGTTGTAATAACTTAACACATATCAGCATGCAAGATAGGAAACATTATAAATCTTCAGGTGATCTCTTTCCGCACCTCCGAGCACCTCCCAGGTACCCAGAAGGAGCAGTCTCGCTGAGGTTCATAACCAACGATTAAACTCTGGAACGCACAAACAAGGACACCGCTTCTCCCATATATGGCTCAGTCATCCAGTGGGCACCAGTTGTGCATAGTAGGTGATTGCAGACCTGTAGATATGTTCAAGTTTCAGAAGTGATTGGCGAACCTCCACTCCTTCCCATCCTACTACGAGCTGGTTGTCAGGTTTCTCTAGGTGGTATGGGAGACACGTGGCAGGATAGCGGCCAGTCTGGTAGCTCCACCATGGGTAGCTCGAATGTATCCAGGAATTTAGGAAGGTCTCCCAAGGATCTTAGAAATGCAGATTTCCCATTTTTCCTGGCATGCAGTTGGAATGGGTAACCCCATCTACAGAGGATACCCCTGGATCTTCATATCTCCAGGAGGGGTTTTAAGTGCTTTCAGGAGTTGCAGGGTCCTGCGGGCTAAGTCCGGGAGTATGATTAGAGGAGAATCCTGGTACGAACAGAAGCCTTTGTCTCTATGACTCTTCAGAATGGCCTCTTTCTCTTTATAGAAGTGGACCCTGCAGATGACATCTCTAGGGCATTTAGGGTCAGTGGAGCAGGGGCCCAGGGCTCAATGAATCCTGTCCAGCTCGATATGTGATCCTGGTTTAGACTGGAGTAAGTCCCCAAAGAACTTCTGAGCCCATGCCTCAAGCTGGGCTGTTTCCACCTCCTCACTTAGGCCTCTGATCCAGATTATTCCGCCAGTGCCCGTTTTCAATATAGTCCAGGTGGTTTAGGATATCTCCCAACTAGATGGAGTGTGTCTGCAGGGTCTGCTGATCGTTTTCTAAATTATGGAATATTTGCTCCTGCGCTGACTCAACAGCCTCTATACGTCTGCCAATGTGTTGTATTTCCCCTTTAAGTGCAGACATGTCTTGTTTGTGTGAATTCTCGATTCTAATCCATTCTAACCAGGAGAAGATTTATCTCTTGCTTAGTAAGGATGGCCCTTATGTGTGCCTTCCAGTCCCAATCTTCTTCAGGGCTTTGATGCTCTTCCATGCTACTACCGCTAGCACCCCTCACCTCCCGTCTCATACTCAGCGTAGTCGTCTGAGGGGGAAAGTGTCTGTATCTTGGGGAGTTCTGGTGAGTAAGTGGGGGGGAGAGTAAACCCTGATGTTGTGGGGTCCTGTGTAATTTTTAAATGTCATTAAAGAGAATGGATAGTGATGCAAGATTCCCTCACTGAATTATTCATTTAGCTGTCAGAAGTCTATAGAGGACTAGAAGAAAACTCCTTTAAAAATCATCATACATGTCCCTTTACCTATAATGGGATCTGTTTGGTTTCAATTCACTGACCCCCATTATAGTTGTTATATTAGTTTTCATGACTGACCTTGGGTCTGAGATAATATAGGATATCACAGGTGGATATCGCTATTTCTTCTTTGTATTGTGTAAATAGTCTACAATCAATGAGTGATTCTATATATAATTTTGAAAATGCACTCCCTGTTGAGGCTCACCTCTGAAGTACATCACTTTTGTTACCTATTGTCCCTATAAAATACCAGAAAAAGTAAACAATTCTAATTGAAGGTGGTGGGTGGAGATTGTTATTAACATTTATTAACGCATCATCAGAGCTTCAATCAGTACATGAATACATCACAAGAACCACTGTCTGTAAATAAATACAACACCAGTACCCTCATCATTATAGTGCCTTGGCATTTTTTGGCTTCCACTACCTCACAGCGTTGAATTTTACAGTTTTTTTTTTTTTTGAGGGTTTGCATCAGTACATGTAAAGAACATGCCTACAGCTGTGAACATTTGGTTTTCATTTTATCGTGAAACAAACAACTAGGAACAAATAACTGAAAACCTCTGTATGCATAACTATTCACCCCCCTAAAGTCAGTGCTTTGTAGGGCCTCCTTTTACAGTACCGTAATTACAGCTGCAAATCGCTTTGGATGTCTCTATGGGCTTTACACATCTTGCAACTGGAATTTTTGCCCATTCATCATGGCAAAACTGCTCCAGCTCCTTCAAGTTAGACGGTTTTCTTTAGTGAATAGCAATCTTCAAGATTGTTACCAAGAAAGCTGCTTTCCAGGATAAAAGATGTGTTCCCTTGATGTTGAAGGTAAGCACGGTGGTCATATTGTCCTAATAAATCCTGACAGGGGTTCCTTGAAGTAAAGATTTTGCTGATTTGAGGGCTTTTTCTACTGCTCTTAACTCTTTGACGTCTTAAGATTGCCCATCCATGTCCAGACATCTTGGTAGGCAACCTGAGAGACAACAGCTCAACAACCCCACTTGCTGGCATCTGCTGTTACTGATGATAGGGGTTGCTGCATCCAAAGACGTTCCTTTCGCCAAATGTTCTGGAATTAGCCACCAGCCAAGTGACACCTATACATGACAGGGTAGGTGAATCCTTCTGCTGAGTGAACCTGACACGTTGAAGTTGTGAAGAACTCTTGTATGGGCCTGAGCCCAATGAACTGCCTGTATAATGTATAACTGTATAATGTCATGGACCCCAGGTCTGACATTGCAAATATTATAGAGACCATCTTCTGGTTTCTTGAAACATAGACTTTGAATTTTATATGTATTTGTTATCTGTTCTTGGGAATTTTAGGTAGATCCTTAAAACTTCTTGGAAGGAATCAAGTCTGATGTACTATCAAACCCAAGGATGCTAGAATTTGAAGTGTTGATTGGAAATAATCTCTGAGACATAGAATAGAGAGAGCCATAACTAAAAAATCACCCAGTTAAGGGATGATAGAAATGTCTTGCTTTCTGATGATCACTACTATCTCAGTCATGATTTTTGTTAATATTCGAGGAGCTGAAAAAATCCCAAATAAAGAACCTTCTATCTTTGCATGGCCACTAACCTTAGGAATTTACGATATGCTGGATGTATGGGCACATGATATGGCCACCGTCAACCTATAGGAGGTCTATAACAAAGTTTCTGTCTATTAATAGGACCATGGATCTTAGAAATTCCATTTTGAACATTCGGTAGCCAAAAAGATTTGGACGTTTTAAATTTATTATAATTTGGTAGACCCCATTTTTTTTTTAATCAGAAATAGGTGAGAATAATGACCCTTGTATTACTCCAGTTTTAGAACCAATGAAATCACTACTGATGTATGCAGGTTTTGTAGCCATGACATTACGATCTTCTATAATCAAAGATATGGTAGGTGTGTTACTTTTTAATCTTTTTGCAGGTAGGAGAATTCTATATTTAACCCCACTCTGACAGATTCCAGAATTCTCTGATCTGAAGATATCTTCTGCTACGGAGAAAGAAATCCTGAAATTCTGCCTCAGACTTATTTGGCGTTATTGTCTTTCTTGACGTTGATTTTGAAAAATAATCCTTCCCCTCCCCCTTTCGGGTAACTCCAGCATACTGATTTAATTGTCCTTCTATATTGTAGGGTCTGGGCCTGCATTGGGTGAAACAATCTTCCCTTCAAGATGTTCAGTTCAGGAACAGACTTCATATCAGAAGCTTTGTCTAATGCCTCTTTCACACATCAGTGGTTCTGGTACGTATGTGCTAATTTTTATACGTACCAGTATCTCTGACATACGCAGACCCATTAAAATCAATGGGTCTACGCACACATCAGTGATTTTTCACTGACTGTGTCTCTGTGCAGTGTACACGCGTGTCCGTGTGCTCCACAAGGAAACATGTCAATTTTTTTCTGGCATCACTGATGTCCCACAGACCACACTATAGTGTGATCCGTGAAACACGTACCGCAAAAACACGTACATTTAAATTAAAAAGCTTTTTATATTCCCTTTCTTCAACAATGCTGTCTTCATCATTTGCTACCTCCTCCTTCCAGCCCGGCTGCTTATGTGACGCCCTAGCCTATCAGGTCGTCACAGGGTATTGTGCAATCTGCCCTTCTGTACAGTATCCACCCTCCTTGGTTACGGATCCTGGTCCTTTGGTGTTGCTAATAGCTTAGCCAATCAAAATCCTAGGAACACTTCCCACTTTAACCCACGAGACACAATATTGGGGGTCTGAAGGAAATAGGGCCACGCACATGGGGGGTTTGGTGAGGGGAGAGTGAGGAAAGTGACAGTTGAGCAGTTGAGTTTGGGGAGTTGAGCAGTGGAGAGTGAAAGGAGAGGAGGTACTTGGATCGCAGGCCAGAAAGTAGCTTCACGCGTTCCGGTAATTTACCCTACGGGTGTGAAGACTTCAAGTGTCATCCCCAACCCGCTCCAAAATTGGGGTACTAGCGCACCGATTGGATAGGACTTTCCCACTACAGTCCAAAGAAATTCTACGCATGAACCCTGAGAGCAAGCTCACTCCATTAGCCATACGGGTGAGCGGGACCCGAAGAGTTTTATACCCACGGGTCCAACAGAGATGAAAGTGCCAAAGACAGGGCCACAGGCTAACAGTAACACCAAGGGCACAGATCCAAGCGTGTTCCCTATAAGGTGCAGTGGTGCTCAGAGTTCTGGTTTACAAGTTGTCGGTGTAGTTATTCCAGGACTGTGTGAGTACATTGAAAACCCCTGTTCCTATCCCCAACGGCATCCAAATACCATCCCAAACCTCAACAGGCCCCGGGACACAAACCCCCTACCTACGGAGGGGTTAAACATCAGGCTGCAAAACCATCGTCACCGGGCTCCCCAACGGCAGCAGTGGTCCCTCACATTACCACGCACCGTGGGTTTCGTCACGAACTTTCCAAAAAAAACCTGTACATATCCCCCCCTTTTTTGATTGAGTGGCCTTGCAACCCCCAGATCCGGAGACCCCTCGAGCCACCGCGGATCCAGATCCCAGCAGCAGCAGCAGCCCGGCTGCTGGCACGGGGGCGGTACACCTCGAAAAACCTGTCGTCACGAACAGGATACGAGCAGGACCCACTTACCTAGGTGACATGTGCCTTGAGAGCCGAGGACCGCGAGTCAAGATTCTGTTTCCCGCCAATTCCGCCATTTGCCGCCATTTTTTTTGCGCCAAAATCCCATCTTCTCCGAGAAAGCACGCGAAGATTAAGCCCTGCCCCTCGTCTTGCTGAAGAGGCCAGAACCGGAAGTTCCCAGAGGGCCACGGTCAGCGAGAGCGTGCTGCGAAAAGACCGAGGGGGCGGGTCAGAATGTGTTACTAGCGGAAGTGGAGCAGGGCCGCCAGGACTCTGTCACAACATTCCTGGAAGATGCAGTTGCAAGATGGCGGAGCGAGACTGGTACCCGGAGCGTGCTGTCCCCGGGACCGCGGCATGGATAGAGGAGGAAACAGAGCAGCTGTGCCGGAGGATGCGGATGCAATTCCTCTTCATTCTTAACCACTGGAGAAAACAATCACTGATCTCAGGGAGACCAGCCAGAGAAAACACAACTGGCAGCCAACAAGAGCGCTCAAGACAGTGAAATCCTAGGTGCATTGCCCCCTGGGAAATATGCAAATCAAAAAAGTCCATGGAGCCTCTGTTAGGAGCCTCGACACAGAAACTAGCCAGATAACCATCTGGGAAGGACTCGCTCTTTTTAGGAGACCACCATAACCACCATATTAAGTGACCCTTTTAGTCAATATCCAACTCTTTGACAAGTTTAAAGATATGACAAGGGAAATACCAAGGCCAGGTATCCATCCACAGACAGCTGTTTCGGAGTATTGCCCCTCATCAGTGTGGAGTAGGATTCTGGCCAGGTCGGAGCAATGCCTAGTAGACCAACAAGACAAAACAATCACTGATCTCAGGGAGACCACTCCTTGGCTAGGTCCTTCCCGGAGGGATATCTGGCTAGTTTCTGCATCGAGACTCCTAACAGAGGCTCCACGGACTTTTTTGATTTGCATATTTCCCAGGGGGCAATGCACCTAGGATTTCACTGTCTTGAATGCTCTCGTTGGCTGCCGGCAGTGTTTTCTCTGGCTGGTCTCCCCGAGATCAGTGATTGTTTTGTCTTGTTGGTCTACTAGGCATTGCTCCCACCTGGCCAGAATTCTACTCCACACTGATGAGGGGCAATACCCCGAAACAGCTGTCTGTGGATGGATACCTGGCCTTGGTATTTCTCTATTGTCATATCTTTAACCTTGTCAAAGAGTTGGATATTGACTAAAAGGGCCACTTAATATGGTGGTTATGGTGGTCTCCTAAAAAGAGCCACTCCTTGGCTAGGTCCTTCCCAGAGGGATATCTGGCTAGTTTCTGTGTCGAGACTCCTAACAGAGGCTCCACGGACTTTTTTGATTTGAACCACTGGAGGGAAGAGATGAGGAGCCTGGAGGTGGCGGTGAGAGCCCGTGAGATTGAAATCCCACGTGAAGAGAGGGTAAGCGGTTACCCAGTCCCTGCTGATTGCACAAATCCGGCCAAAGTGGCTGAGGGATCAGGACCGTCCCCGCTTACGGTGAGTGCTCTACTACCAACTACCCTGTCCTCGGCGGATGCCGAGCTGCCCCCACCAACCCCGGCAGCGGAACCTTCAGTATGTCTATCAGAGTCTCCGGCTGCAGAGATCCAGAGCAAGGCCCTCATTCCAGCCACGACAGCGGTCCCCCAGACACCGGCCAGACCAGACCCGGCCGCATCACCGAGCCCGTCCTCAGAGGCGGAGCACCCGGGCCCTGCAACCCCGGCTGCGGAGCAGTCAGTTCATCTGTCTACACCAGCGGGAGCGAAACCAAGATGTCTGCCGGTTCCGTTACGGCATCCCGACGGCTGTTGGGGCCATCAGAGTTCAGATAAAGCCAGAGCCAGACAGGGAGTTGAGGCCAGACGCTGATGCTCCCTACTGGGAACGACAACCACACCAGCAACAGATGACGCCAGTGATGACCACGCAAGAGTGACAATGGCAGGAGATGCTTGCCCGAACCTGGAAAGAGGAGGGCCACCTTCCGTGTCTGTGGGCCGCAGCGCAGAGGGTACGTCAGGCGGTTTGACCCCGAGAAGGGATGGGGCTTTCAGTTGGAGGCGAGCCTTTCAGAGGAAGTGTTTGTTACACTCCGAGATATCGAGCAGCATCTCCCCAGTGGTCACTCGGGTCGCAACCTGGAGGCCGTAGAAGTAGTCAGCTATACCCGTCATTGGGGTGAACGGGGCTGGTACGCCTTAGATGTGAAGCGGCTCGCCATGGTCGATGAGCAAGTAGTACCAGCCGCTGCTGTTGATTATCTGCCTCCCAGTGAGCATGAATAAGTTGAAAAATGATACAGTACCAACAGTTGTGATGCCATAGAATGTTAGGTATCGGTGTTTTTGTTTATTATTTTCTATAGTTTATTATTTTTCATATAGAAAATGTTAGTAAATCAACCAGTTTTAATGAAGAGTGAAAGTTACCAGATTTGCTAGAAAATTGTCAAAATATGTACACCCGGTACATGGACTCTGTTCAGTTTTTATATACATTAAGTAAAAATGGACCACGGCCACAGGACTGGCGTGACCAACACAAACTTGTGTCTTGTATAATAGTTGCACATCCTGTGCCAACCAGAGTCGTCAAAATTACAACACTCGGGACCTTAACCCGGTCACGGACTCACCTTAGGTTTCCAGGGGGAACAGGTTGTTTGGGTGGCGGGTTATTGGAATCCGGGACGTTGGGACTGGACTGTCGCAGGAAGGGGCTGTAATGGGGAAGGTTGAGCCTCCGTTACCACAAAAACTGGTAGCGTCCCACCGTTGGGTGACGAACTCTTAATAAAATTTTAACGTTTTAGTAACAGTTTTTAGTAACATTAACATTAACATTAACAGTTTTAGTAACATTAAGTACATTACCTCCCCTGTGTGGGATGGACCCGTTGAATAAAAATGTGTTAATTTATGTTTTTCCTTTTTTCCAGTTTGAGCAAAACAAAAATAAACCTCTGGCGTCCTGTAGCTCGCGGACAAGCTACGTTTAACCAAGGGAAATGTGACGCCCTGGCCTATCAGGTCGTCACAGGTTATTGTGCAATCTGCCTTTCTGCACAGTATCGACCCTCCTTGGTTATGGATCCTGGTCCTTTGGTGTTGCTAACAGCTTAGCCAATCAAAATCCTAGGAACACTTCCCCCTTTAACCCACCAGACACACCATTGGGGGGTCTGAAGGGAATAGGGCCGCCCACATGGGGGCGTTGGTGAGGGGAGAGTGAGGAAACTGACAGTTGAGCAGTTGAGTTTGGGGAGTTGAGCAGTGGAGAGTGAAAGGAGAGGAGGTGAAGGGACTCTCTGGGAGGGAGAGGTCACGGAGGAGAGCTCCTGTGTACTAGGTGGCAGACATTGGTCTGGGCCTGGTAGGAGCAGGAACCCCGGTCACAGGGGACAATGTCAAGGGGCACGGACTGCCGAGGAAGGCGGCCAGCGGCCTTGACCTATCACCGGGCAGGGGCCAGGGCACGACGGGGTACGTGGACCCAAGGCCAGAAAGTAGCTTCACACATTCCGGTAATTTACCCTACGGGGGTGAAGACTTCAAGTGTCATCCCCAACCCGCTCTAAAATCAGGGTACTAGCGCACCGATGGGATAGGACTTTCCCACTACAGTCCAAAGAAATCCTACACGTGAACCCTGAGAGCAAGCTCACTCCGTTAGCCATACGGGTGAGCGGCACCGGAAGAGATTTATACCCACGGGTCCAGCAGAGATGAAGGTGCCAAGGACAGGGCCACAGGCTAACAGCAACACCAAGGGCACGGATCCAAGCGTGATCCCTACAAGCTGCAGTGGTGCTCAGAGTTCTGGTTTACAAGCTGTCGGTGTAGTTATTCCAGGACTGAGTGAGTACATTGAAAACCCCTGTTCCTATCCCCAACGGCACCCAAATACCATCCCAAGCATCAACAGGCCCCGGGACACAAACCCCCTACCCACGGAGGGGTTAAACATCAGGCTGTCACCCCAACGGCAGCGGTGGTCCCTCACATTACCAGGCACCGTGGGTGGCATCACAAACTTTCCAAAAAACCCCTGTACATATCCCCCCCTCTTTTAATCAAGTGGCCGCGCGACCCCCGGGTCCGGAGACCCCTCGAGAAACCGCGGATCCAGATCCGAGCAGCAGCCCGGCTGCTGGCACGGGGGCGGTACACTTATTCTCCTGCATATTTATTTAAGCATGGAGCAGGCAACCTGGAAGTAGCTGCAGCGGGGTCAGCGGTGACAGGAAACACAGCAGAGCAGGAGAGTTCAGCATCATGGACAGCAGGAGCGGGGACAGGTGAGTATACATGGATAACCCACGTGTGCCGTGAATCAGTGTTTTTCACTGACGTGTGAAACAGGCCTAAGGGTGAACTCACACGAGTCGTATGACTTGCACAAGTATCAGATCGCATCACCCAGCTTGGCCGGTTTCTTTCCTGACGGGCGGGTCGGCTGCATATATTTCTATGCAGCTGACACGCTCCTGTCCGGAGATTGTGCGGCCCGGCCGTGCCGGGTGATGCGAAGCGAGACTCGAGCGAGTCCTACGGCTCGTGTGAGCGCACCCTAACACATCAACTAGAGCTGGACCAAATAAAGTATCCCCTAATGGGGATAGAGCAAAGTTTAGATTTAGACACTATCTCTGCTCCACATCTTCAACTAAAGGGCTCTTCTTGTGGTATTTGATAAGACTGAAGATCTTGCTGCTATCCTGATCAATTCTGACAACGCATCTGCTAGGAATCCCATTGCCTTCTGAAGGAGAGGAAATGAGGAACGTGGGTCTTCTCTAGGGTTACCACTAGTGAAATGACCTTTAAGTTGCAGTAACTAACAGAACATGGACACCTTGTTATATAGGTGGAAACAACATTCATTTTTAGTGATGGTACAGATGTCTCCCAAGACTTTCTGAACAGACTATCCATCTTTCGATCCAGTGGGTCCTTGAGCTGAGAAGAGTCTTCAAACAGTAATGTAGTTGTTTTCTTTGCCACCTTAATCACCAGATATCTACTTTAAGAATCTCTCATCTAACGGAAAGCTTTCAGTTCTACTGGGATGCCTAAACGTTTTTCTGGGAATTTCCACTCATCCAGAGTTAAACTCTTTACATTATCATGAATTGAAAACACCATCTTACTTGCTCATCTCAAGCCTCTGAAAATGTTATCCTGGATTGTTAGAGTAGTTTTTTTTTTTCCCTACTCCCATTATCTCTTACAGTCCATTGACGCTCCTCCATGTCTTCTGATAAAAATTAAATAAATTCTATCATGTTGGTCTAAACTGCGACTCAGGGTACGTTCCTTTTCTAAACATTGCTCAGAACGGATCCCTCTGCTTAAGAATCTGAACTTGGGTTTTACTTCCTCTTTTTTGCTCCCGATAGTGTTGTCGTAAAAGACTGAAATAAGGAAGCTAGTGAAGATTGAATATGCTGACACACCAGTCTTCTTCAATAAGGGCGAGCTGCTCCTCCAACATTTTTTTCCATGCATCACCGGTATAAGCTTTTTATAGGAAGACGAGAGGTTTTTTTTTGTTACCAATGGCACATTCTTAATCTTTAGTGCAGGATCCTTGTTACCCTAAAGCAGGGGTGGGGAACCTCCGGCCAGCGGGACGTATGTGGCCCCCGGTGACATTTTATGCGGCCCCTGGGCCAATTCCAGGGGAGCGCAGTACTTGGGCGGCAGCCGTGGTCTTGTCGGCTGCCGGCCCTTTAAATCACAATGTGTGGTGCGCATACCATTGTCATCAGCCTACTGGTCTATGCCAGCGTGCTGAGGACGTACTTTGTGGGCGGCATAAGCGTGAGTGTGCTGCACTCCCATCCCACAGAAGAAGAGGAGCAGCAGGTTTACATGCCTTCCGCAGTGCTGGGAGCCTCTTGCCTCCCCTGGTGCTGTGAGACTCCTGCTGTTGTGAGATTCTTGTCTCCCCCGGTGCTGTGAGAGTCCAGCCTTCCACGGTGATGTGAGCTTCCTGCATCCCGTGGTGCTGTGAGCCTCTTGCCTTCCTTGATGCTATGAGCTTCTTGCTTTTGGCAGTGCTGTGAGCCTCCTGCCTCCCTTGATGCTATGAACCTCTTGCTTTTGTCAGTGCTGAGCCTCCTGCTTCCCCCGGTGCTGTGAGCCTCCTGCGTCCCTCCATGCTATGAGCCACTTGCTTTTGGCAGTGGTGTGAGCCTCCTGCGGTGCTGTGAAACTCCTGCCTTCCGTGGTGCTGTGTACCAGCCCCAGTACTGTGTATGCCTACCAGCGCTGTGTTCCCCCCTCCCTGTCTGGTGTGCTCCCCTCCATGTCCTGTGCCACCCCCCACTGCTCTGTGTGTCCCATTGGTGCTCCTTCAGTCTTGTACATCTCCCCCAGTCCTGTTTGTGCCCCTCTAGTGCTGTCCGTTCCCATCAGTACTGTCCGTGCCCCACCCAGTGTTTTCCGAACCCCTGTTCTTCCTGTGATGTGTATATGTCTTCAGCCCCTCCTATGATGTGTATATGCGACCCAGCCCCTCTTGTGATGCATATGAACGCCCCCATCCCATCTTGTGATGTATGCACCCAGCGTCTCCTGTGTTGTATATGATTTACCAATCTATTGACTGTGCTCCAGACTGAGACAAACCTGGAAAAGCAGTTGGATTAAGCAACATGATCAATATCACTGAACATCACAGCCGCACCAAAGAAAAGCTGCTCCAGCCACCACACTAAGGGTGAGTTATTTAACTGTTTGACCAAATATATTAGGGTAATGTTCAAGCTGATAATTTTTTTGTGGCCCCCGAAGGCTGATAGAAATTTCCAAATGACCCCCGTCAGTGAAAAGGTTCCCCACCCTTGCTCTAAAGAGGAAGGGGGGGGGGTGACATGAGATCGGATCCTGCACCAGTGGGATCTACCCACCAATATACACTGGATCTGGGTTGGCGCTGGGATTTGCAGATCTAAGGGATGACACATTCTCCAAATCAGAACCTCAGTCCTACCTTAAGACAGTGTCAGTTATACCCATAATTCAGGAGCAATCTCATCCTATTGGATGGGATTGCGCTGTGTACAAGTCCCGTTCTGTCTGAGCACTTTGATCCAAAATAAGTGGGTAGAATTTCTTTCAAATTTTCTGCCGTAGAACCCTGTGTTCCACCCTGGAAGGCAAATGGAAGTGAAGTCAAGTTACAGGTACGCAACTGTTCGTGACACATCCTATGCACACATAGTACGAAAGAGATGGTGGATGTGAGGATGAGGAGCTACGGGAAGACCCCCATCCCCACCTACCACTATTCAGGGTTGCCTGAGGACGCAGGAGAATGGTGCAATCTTGCTCCAGAAGGACATGAAAGAAGCATGCAGAGACATGCAGAACGACGGAATTCTGGCTGCCCAGCTATTAAGAGGTAATATTGACAGAGTGACTGTTGGCCGGCCACAGCACACCATATATACACACATGTGTGTAATATATATATATATATATATAATTACACACACACACACACACACTACAGTTCAAAAATTTGGGATCACCCAAACAATTGTCTTTTCCATGAAAAATAACATACTTTTATTTATTAAATGAGTTGCATAATGAATAGAAATTATAGTCCAGACATTCATTGACGAGTTTAGAAATAATGATTTTAACTTGAAATAATAATTTTCTCCTTCAAACTTTGCTTTCGTCCCAGAATGCTTCTTTGCAGCAATTACAGCTTTGCAGACCTTTGGCATTCTAGCTGTTAATTTGATGAGGTAATCTGGAGATATTTCACCCCTTGCTTCCAGAAGCCCCTCCCACAAGTTGGATTGGCTTGATGGGCACTTTTTGCGTACCATACGGTCAAGCGGCTCCCACAACAGCTCAATAAGGTTGAGATCTGGTGACTGGGCTGGCCAAGCCATTACAGATAGAATACCAGCTGCTGCTTCTTCCCTAATAGTTCATGCATAATTTGGAGGTGTGCTTTGGGTCATTGTCTGGTTGTAGGATTAAATTGGTTCCAATCAAGCCCTGTCCACAGGGTATGGTATGGCATGGCATTGCAAAATGGAGAGATTGTCTTCCTTATTCAAAATCCCTTTTAGGCCTCTTTCACACATCCATGAAAAGCATGCACGTTTTTCACAGACACGTCAAAGGTGCGTATTGTCCTCAGTGTGCCGTCTTAATGGCACACGTGTTATCTGTGATAACACACTAACGGGAACTTTCTGCTCACCTGTCCGTGTTGCTGATCTTTGGTGTCCAGTCCTGCCGACTCCCCGCTGCTGCTGCTTTCGGCCCGCAGTGGAGTGAATATGCAATGAGCATAATGAGCGGGGATTGGAAGCAAGTGACAGCAGCAGCAGAGACAGCAGGATTCCATCACAATCCATCAAGAACTATAATGGATGTCTATGGTGCTGGATTCCGCCCAAATCCATCACACGACGAAATCCAGTGCTGGATTCCATCATGTGCTACTGCGCATGCCCAGCATGTTTGGTACATCCATTGGGCGGGCTGTCCCAAACACAAACTGCTCACGACAGATCTGTCATAAAACGGATGATGCACAGGATGAGTTTTTTCACAGGATTCCTGTGAAATAACATATCCTTTGCGTCAGTTACAATCTTTAAAAAAATAAACGACGGAGCTGACCGATTTAAAAAGAAGAGTGAATGTAGCCGTATTTGTCTTGTTGCTCAGTTGTGCAGCGGGGCCTACCACTTCTTTCTACTCTGGTAAGAGCCTGTTTGTGCTCTCCTCCATTGTAGGAAATCTTCAGTTTCTTGGCAATTTCTCGCATGGAATATCCTTCATTTTTAAGAACAAAAATAGACTGTCAAGTGTCACATAAAAGTTCTCTTTTTCTGGTCATTTTGAGAGTTTAATGGAACAAATGTAATGCTCCAGATGCTCAACTAGCTCAAAGGAAAGTCAGTTTTATAGCTTCTCTAATCAGCAAAACTGTTTTTAGCTGTGCTAACATACTTGTATAAGGATTTTCAAGGTATTTTTAAGCATCCATTAGCCTTCTAACACTGTTAGAGTGTATTTCTGTTTAATTTAATGCTAGCTTCATTGAAAAAGAATGTTTTTCTTTCAAAAATAAGGAAATATCCAAGTGACCCTAAATGTTTGAACTGTAGTGTATATATTTTAATATCATTCACTCATTCATTGAGTGATAAAAATTAGAAGCTACTCAAGACATCGGTTTGCAAAAAGACAAGCTGGACAAGTCCAAAAGGGACTGAATCTGTGAAACAGCATCAGAAAATGAACTACAACAGGAAAACAAGAAGTATCAATATATACGGTACATATTAAAAAAAAATCCATTACAATCAGACATAACATTCCATATACTGTAGCTATTTTAATAAAGAATGTTACTGTCAAGTAATCACATGAGCAGCTCTGAAGAATGTAAATTGGTAGAGTCTGTAGAATTGTGTGTGCTGTTTAGGGTGTGTTCACACAAACCGTATGACTTGCACAAGTCTCGAAGCACCCGGCACGACTGTACACTCTCCAGACAGGAGCGCACCAGCTGCATAGAAATACATGCAGCTGACCAATTCCTGTCAGAGGAGAAGCCAGCCATAAAAAAATTATGGAGGATACAAGTTATAAAATGACCAATACAGAAGTGTTATTCCTAACATATGCACAAGTACAGTATATATTGAAAGGTTACCTGATATGACAGGTTTGCTTGAAAATCTACTACTCTGTATTTAAAACAGCTGAAGGTCAAAAGTGGCCAACATTTGCAATTTTATTCCTACTGCTCCAGAGTATTCAATTTGTTATAGTTTTCTTTTCTTTTCAATCCGCTATATGGCTGCAGAAATTTTGATCTCTTCCTTTAGTAGTAATTTTGTCATAAAGATGGCGTTGATTAAAAATAATTCTCTGGCAACATAACTTTAGGCTGCTCTGTCTTATAAGCAAAATGAGCAACACCCTTTTTGTAAAGCTCATAAAAATTAGCACTAAATTAAAAAGGCCTAAATCTCAGAAACCATGTGACAGATTTTAAAAACTAAACGACGTACCATACAGAAGGAAACAGGAGTAATAAAATTAGGGCAAAATCTGGCTACTTTGCCCCAGAACAGCCCCTCTAAACCTTTTTCATAACCTTGGACATCCCTATTTGTCCTAGAAGGGAGGAAAATCTTAACCTAGGTTATATAGGTACATTTAGGCAATCAGGAGGGCACAGGAGCTGTGCCCACCACAATCACCGCCGGGAACTCTGCTTTTGACAGCCGAGCCCTGGCTGTCACAGCTAGGGATGGTTTGCTCACCATCCTTGACTGTTTAACCCCCTAAAATCCATGCTCTATATCGATTGAGGCACTTGGGGATCGCGCTCCCTGCAATGTGATTGTGCTGGCCCGATAGTCACCATGACAGCCTCCAGGTCACTAAACTACAAGAAGCCTCGGGGATCATGACTAGCATCACTGAAGCTTCTCACAGTGCAATCTGACAGCACTGCAGTACAGTGCAACTGTAATCAGAACAGTGAAAAGGTAATATCCCACATGGAAAGTAAAAAAATTACAAGAATATGAACACTATAAATATGGTATTGCTATAATCATACTGACTCAAAGAATAAAGCGTTCTTATCACTTTTAAGACATGGTGAATGGATTACAAAAAAAAAAAAAAATTCCTGAATTACTATTTTTTTTTCTTGATTCTGCCTCGCAAGAAGCAAAATAGAAAGCAATCAAAAAAATAATTGTGGCCCAAAAATTGTACCAATAAATTCCAACTCATCCCACAAAAAAAACAAGCCCTCACATAAGTGTCAACGGAAAAATAAAAAAACCATAGGACTTCAAAATTCAGTGATGCTAAAAAACCTTTTATTAAAGGGGTGGTTCACCCATTTTTTTATTTTCTGTAGGAGTTCTACTTGCCTTTCTAGGCATTTTCTCCATTGTCTTCTGTTTCCAGTTCTGGCACTGAGCGGCGCTATCCTGTACGCTCAGTGCCGGTCACATGACCCCCTGGAGCTGTGGCCGCCAGCATCCTCTGACGTCCCGGCATTTCTTGGCTCTCAAACAAGACGGGTACGTCAGAGGAGGCTGGCACCACTCAGATTGAGTGACAGGGCTGTGGGCGGTGACTACCACACATCACAGCCCAGTATCGAGGGGAGGATCCGGAGGACGTCAGTGTGAAGCCGGCGTCCTGCAGATGGTCATGCACGGGGCGCCAGTGTGCAGTACAGGGGGGGGGGGGTTCTTCAGCTGAATCCCCCCCTGCACAGAAGTATGTGATCACACTGTCCACCCGCCCGCTCTGCTGCGATGTTCCTCCCAGCAGCAAGACACTGACAGGCATGTCACCGCTGTGCTCTGCCATCTGTCCTGCTGCATGGGACCAACTGTCTGCACTCTGTCACCTGCACCACAAGTCACAGAGTGGAGACAGTTGGTGACAGAGCACCTCTGCCCCCCCCCTTCTTTCCCCACTCTCTTCTCTCCCCCCACTCTTCTCTGCCCCCCTCTTATCCCTCTCTCCTCTCCCCTTGCTCTCTAACCCCCCCTCGCTCTCTCCCCCCCTCGCTCTCTCCCCCCCTCGCTCTCTCCCCCCCTCGCTCTCTCTCCCCCCCTCGCTCTCTCCCCCCCCCTCGCTCTTTCCCCCCCTCGCTCTCTTCCCCCCTCTTCCCCCCTCCCTCGCTCTTTCCCCCCCTCGCTCTCTTCCCCCTCCCTCGTTTTCCCCCCTCGCTCTCTTCCCCCCCTCCCTCGTTTCCCCCCCTCCCTCGCTTCCCCCCCCTCGCTCTCTTCCCCCCCCTCGCTTCTCCTCCCCCACTTCCCACCCCCTCCCTCGCTTCCCCCCCGCTCTCATCCCCCCCTCGCTCTCTTCCCCCCCCTCGCTCTCTTCCCCCCCCTTGCTCGCTTCCCCCCCCGCTCTCGCTTCCCCTTCCCCGCTCTCTTCCCCCCCCTCGCTCGCTTCCCCCCGGCTCACTTCCGCCCCCCGCTCTCTTCCCCCCCTCACTCGCTTCCTCCCCCGCTCGCTTCCCCCCCGTCCCCCCCTCGCTCGCTTCCCCCCCCGCTCGCTTCCCCCCCTCCCTTCCCCCCTCCCTCGCTCCCCCCCTCCCTCGCTCCCCCCCTCTCGCTCCCTCCCCCCTCCCCCTCCCTCCCCCCTCCCTCGCTCCCGCCCCCCTCCCTCCCTCCCCCGCTCCCCCCCATCGCCCCCTCCTCCCCCTCCCTCCCCCGCTCCCCCCCATCGCCCCCTCCTCCCCCTCCCTCGCTCCCTCCCCCCTCCCTCGCTCCCCCCATCGCCCCCCCTCCCTCGCTCCCCCGCTCCCCCCATCGCCCCCCTCCCTCGCTCCCCCCATCGCCCCCCTACCTCGCTCCTCCCCCCCCTCGCTCGCCCCCCCCTCCCTCGCTCCCCCCATCGCCCCCCTACCTCGCTCTCCCCCCCTCGCTCCCCCCTCCCTCCCCCCTCCCTCACCCCCCCTCCCTCGCCCCCCTCCCCCTCCCACCCCCCTCGCCCCCCCCACCGCCCCCCCTCGCTTCCCCCCCTCGCTTCCCCCCCTCGCGCCCCCTCTCGCTCCCTCCCCCCTCCCTCGCTCCCCCCATCGCCCCCCCTCGCTCCCTCCCCCCTCCCTCGCTGCCCCCCTCGCTTCCCCCCCCTCGCTCCCTCCCCCCTCCCTCGCTCCCCCCATCGCCCCCCCTCGCTTCCCCCCCTCGCTCCCTCCCCCCTCCCTCGCTCCCCCCATCGCCCCCCCCTCGCGCCCCCCCCTCGCTTCCCCCCCCTCGCTCCCTCCCCCCTCCCTCGCTCCCCCCCTCGCGCCCCCCCCTCGCTTCCCCCCCCTCGCTCCCTCCCCCCTCCCTCGCTCCCCCCATCGCCCCCCCTCGCTTCCCCCCCTCGCTCCCTCCCCCCTCCCTCGCTCCCCCCATCGCCCCCCCTCGCGCCCCCCCCTCGCTTCCCCCCCCTCGCTCCCTCCCCCCTCCCTCGCTCCCCCCCTCGCGCCCCCCCCTCGCTTCCCCCCCCTCGCTCCCTCCCCCCCTCCCTCGCTCCCCCCCTCGCGCCCCCCCCTCGCTTCCCCCCCCTCGCTCCCTCCCCCCTCCCTCGCTCCCCCCCTCGCGCCCCCCCCTCGCTCCCCCCCCCTCGCTCCCTCCCCCCTCCCTCGCTCCCCCCCTCGCGCCCCCCCCCTCGCGCCCCCCCCTCGCTCCCCCCATCGCCCCCCCCCTCGCTATTTCCCCCCCCTCGCTCCCCCCATCGCCCCCCCTCGCTCCCCCCATCGCCCCCCCCCTCGCTCCTTCCCCCCTCCCTCCCCCCATCGCCCCCCCTCGCTTCCCCCCCTCATCGCCCCCCCTCGCTTCCCCCCCCTCGCTCCCTCCCCCCTCCCTCGCTCCCCCTTGCTTCCCCCCCTCACTCCCTCCCCCCTCCCTCGCTCCCCCCATCGCCCCCCCTCGTGCCCCCCCCTCGCTCCCTCCCCCCTCCCTCGCTCCCCCCTCCCCCTCGCTTCCCCCCCCTCGCTCCCTCCCCCGCTCTCCCCATCGCCCCCCCTCGCGCCCCCCCCTCGCTCCCTCCCCCCATCGCCCCCCCCTCACTCCCTCCCCCCTCCCTCGCTCCCCCCCTCGCCCTCGCTCCCTCCCCCCTCCCTCGCTCCCCCCCCTCGCTCCCTCCCCCCTCCCTCGCTCCCCCCTCCCCCTCGCTTCCCCCCCCTCGCTCCCTCCCCCGCTCCCCCCATCGCCCCCCCTCGCGCCCCCCCCTCGCTCCCTCCCCCCATCGCCCCCC